>NW_027397067.1:34643702-34756478 GCF_003265705.2 Callorhinus ursinus
CACACACACACACACACACACACACACACACACACACACACACACACTGGCAACATTAAAATTACTAAAAACAACAGGCCCACTCATTGCAGTTTAAGATTTCTTTGTGAGTCCCCCCCCCTCAGGATGTATAGTCAGAATACCACATTTGAAAGTAACTTAAAGCAGTTTTCCATTTGGTTTTACCACCAACTGGATAATCAGTTAGGTTTATTGCTTTCATGTATTTTTATTTAGTTTTGTTTATTGCATGTAAAGAAAGCATTTATATAGCTCTGGAGTTAAAACTGTTAAATTAGAGTACATTTGAAGAGGTCTTGTTACTCCATGCCATCCCTTCCACCTCTCTCCATTACCTAAAAATGTACATAAACATTTTTATTAGTTTTAGTTTATTTTTCCATTGCTTTTTGAAAATATAAGCAGATATGTACAGTATATGTATTCATATATCTCCTCCCAACCTGCCACTTCTTAGGTACTATTTTGCACTTGACTTTTCTTCATTTAACAGTAGTAATATCCTAAAGTTTGCTCCATAGTAGGGTATATACCTTTTTGTTGCTGCACAGTAAATACTCTGTTGAATAGATATACCAGAGCTAATTCAACTGGTCTCCTGTTGATGGACATCATGGTTCTACTCTTTTGCTATTACAAATAGTGCTGCAATAAATAGCTTTATGCAAATGTCATTTCTTATTTTGCTCATATTTTGTAGGATAGGATCTTAGAATGAGATTGCTGAGTCGGGGAATAAAATTACATTATATTTTGAGGGCAAAATATAATGTAATATTGCCAGTTATTGCCATATTCCTCTCTATAGGGTCTGTACCATTTTCTGTTCCCAGCTTTCTAAGAGAGCGCCTGTTTCCCCATAGCCTCATCAAAATATGTTATCAAGCTTTGGATTGTTGACAGTTAGGTAAGAAGTGGTATCTAAGATAGTGTCATTGTAAATATCTTTTCTCTCATTGTGAGTGAGGTTGAGCCAGGTTTAAGGGATATTGTATTTAGTCTTCTGTGAACCATGGAGGTGTATGTTTTGAAGCAATTCCCTGGATGATTCTGATGTGTACTCACTTAAGAACCGCTTACATAATGCCTGATGTTTCTTCTTTTGCTCGATATGAGAGGCTTAGAGCCACATTTGTGGTTTTCAGTGTTATTTGTGTAGGACGTGTGGCCACTGTATCTGATGTGTAACTTTCTTCCTGGTCTTGACCTTTGTGTGCGTTCTTAGTTGAAATAACAAAAACCTGATCTGACCGATTTGAACCAAAAAGAAATTTATTGAACAGCTAGCAGGTAGCTCACGGAATCACCAGAAGTCTAGAGAACCAATTGGAAAATAGATGTGGACCAGAGAAGTGCAAGTAGCCAAGGTAGTGCCGCTATTTTATTTATCATTTTGAGTATTAATTACTGTTCTCCTTTGAAATACAGTGATGCTCTTGGGAAACTGAACTTGGACCTATGCTAGACGGTACCAGAGTTTAGTGCCTTGCTTTTCTCCCTTCTTCTCTTCTCCTTGTCTTTACCTTTTTTTCATTTTGTTGATCTCATTTTTTTAAATACAAAGCACCTTAAAATCCACAATCTTACTGAATTAACAATACCTTTTGTAATAAATATTTACTGTTTTACCAGTTAAGACTGAGAATCAGAGTAAGTGCCTTCTGTTAGTAATAGGAAAGCAACCAAGATTTTTGGACTCCCAAGTTGTTGCTCCTTTTATTAGAGAACAGTGACCTCTGTATTTTCTTTCTTGCTTGCTTTCTTGCTTTCTTTTACTTTCCTTCCTTCCTTCCTTCCTTCCTTCCTTCCTTCCTTTCTCTCTTTCTGTCTTTGTATTGATATTTCTTTTACTTTTAAAATAATCAGTACCATGACTAAGGCCTTTCTGCTATTGCAGTCTGGCAGGTTATGGTCTGTAAACTGAG
The DNA here is from genome assembly GCF_003265705.2 of Callorhinus ursinus. NCBI lineage: Eukaryota > Metazoa > Chordata > Mammalia > Carnivora > Otariidae > Callorhinus > Callorhinus ursinus. The sequence goes on from NW_027397067.1 coordinate 34,645,649, forward strand.
ATACACTATTAGCTGAATTATTTTTATCCCTATTTCTGTTCATAACCCATACCTGATTGGCAATAATAAGAATATGAACATTGATCATGCAAAGCAGGAAAACTGTAACAGAAAAAAAATCGAAGAGAAAGCTACCTACCGTAATATGGTGTTACACTGGAGTGAAGCATACACATAAACATGATAGCACACAGAAGAGTACCATCTACAGTAGTTGAGATTTCAGGCTTTCTGCAGGAAAGGGTCAGAAACAAAGTGCAAGACATAAAAACAGACTTGAGATTGAAAAACTAATGGGCTGGTATATTCACATTTTTTAGCTATTGTGTCCTCTAGTACCTTACTATCATTTTTTAAATTAAATTGTGATCCTGTGTATCATCATATTTTGAGTCTTGTGAATTATGAATTTAACTTTATTCTTTTCAAATGCTCCAACATTTATGGAATAATCTGTCTTTTCCCATTGATGCCACAAATTTTCCCAAATGCCACCATTGTGATACACAAACATTCTGTTCTCTTCACTTATGTCCTTACGTCATAGTCAGACTATTTTAATACTTTCATTTTATAGTACTTTATTTCCATTGTATAGTACTTTAAAAAATATATTAGGAAAAATCTCTCATTACTTGGTATTTTAAAATATATCTTCACTATTCTTGAATTTTCTTTATCTTTCATTTGAATTTTAGTCTCCTTCCCTTTTCCTCTGCTGGTGTGCCCTCCCAAAAACTCCCTCAAAACCAATGTTAGTGTTTTTATTTAGATCATTTAAAAATAATATGTTAAATTAGAGATAATTGAAATCTTTCAGTGTAAAACTTCCAAATCCAGGAATATATTATGTCATTCCCTTCAAGTCTTTTATGTCCATCAGTGAAGTTTTATAGTTATCTTCATGTAGATCCTGTACGTTTATTAAGTTTATTACTAGATTTTTTTGAGGGGAGGTGTTACTGTGAGTGGGATTCTTAAATTCTTTCTCTTTACGTATACATATACACAAACAGGACTCTCTTTTTCTGATAGATTTTTGGTATTTATATAATCTTAAAGTAGAGGACATTTTGTGTATAACACCAAAGACAACTTATTAAATGGGAAAATGAAGTTTATCCCATTTATTTCACTAGAGTTCTTATTTGAATTAATAAGGTTATCTTTTATTTACTTAAAATTGTAGCATTTTAGTTATATATACATTTTTTTGCCAGCATATTATACATTTTTGTGAAATTAAAAATTGTATCTTTTAAAAATCACTTTCCTTACCTTGCCAACACCTAGTATTATTGAAGACTTTGCCAATAAAAGGTATACAGTGGATATATTTCGAATGTATCTGCAATTAACTCAGAGGAGTTAATACTATATAGTAATTAATAATAATGGAGTAATAGTTACCATTGGTGAGTGCCAGGCATTCATTGATGATAACAGTACTTTGCATGCCTTCACTCACTGATGCTAAGAATCAGATACTATTGTTCTCCTATATTTCAAATGAGAAAATTAAGGGTCAGAAAGAGTTAAACTATGAAACCAGATATGTCAAACCCAGTTCTTTTTTTTTTTAAGATTTTATTTTTTTAGAGTAGTTTTAGATTCACAGCAAAATTGAGAGGAAGGTACAGAGGTTTCCCATATATGCCTGCCCCCACACATGTGCAGCCTCCCCCATTATTAACATCACTCACTAGAGTGGTGCCTTCATTACAGTTGATGAACCTGGTTTTTCATTTAGTAATATGCACTTAAGTTTTCTCTAGGTTTTTCCATGGCTTGATAGCTTACTTCTTTTTAGTGCTGCATGATATTCCATCGTCTGAGTGCACCACAGTTTGTATTCATTTCACCTGTTGAAAGGACATCTTGGTTACTTTCAAGTTTTGGCAGTTATAAATGAAACTGCTATAAATATCCATGTGCAGTTTTTTTGTGTAGACATTGACATTGTCTTTTGCAGAGCAGGAATTTTTACCATTAATGAAGTATATTTTATCAGTTATTTCTTTCATGAATTGTCCCTTTGGTGTTGTATTTTAAAAAGCATCAACATAACCAAGGTTGGCTAGGTTTCCTCATCTTCTCTGGGTTTTGTAGTTTTGTGTTTTACATTTAAGTCTGTGGTGCATTTTGAGTTAATTATTGTGAAGGATGTTAGGTTTGTGCTTACATTAGTTTTTTTTTGCATTTGGATGTCCAGTTGTTCCAGCCCCATTTGTTGAAAAGACCATGCAGTACTACTTTCCCCTTCTTTTAGTGTATTGAAAGACTTGCATGTTTTGAGGAAATGACTCTAATTTAGAGTGAAGAATCTTGGAGGAATTTTTTGGGAGAGAGATGTCTGTGCCTTCTATGTCACTCCAGTGGTGTTGAACTTAGAGCAGTTTGAAACAGAGAAGGATGGGAGTAAGTTTTGCCAAGACCTTGAGTATAGTACTTTAGGCATAACATTGAATACTCTGTTTTATGTTGCCAGTCCTTAAATACAGTATTTTCCTTTGAGTCTCTCTTGCTGTTCTTCAGATGTTAATTGAAGACTCTAGGGCACCTGGGTAGCTTAGTAAGTTAAGCATCTGATTCTTGATTTCAGCTCAGGTCATGATCTCAGGATTGTGAGATGGATCAAGCCCTGCGTCAGGCTCCATGCTGGGCCTGGAGCCTGCTTAAGATTTTTTTCTCTCTCCCGCTTCTACCTCCCCCACCCTCTCTCTCTTTCTAAAAAAAAGAAAAATTAATTGAAGACTCTATTTCAAATACTCTTCTGCTGCTGCAGCATTTATCACTTCATATTTCAGTGATTTATTCATGTGACTATTTATGTTAATATTCTTTCATAGTAGAAGCCTACATTAGCTTATGATGATATCTTTAACATGTGGTACAGGTATGGCATGGAGTGGGCAGGGCATTCCCCTTTCTCAGACCCACAGTATTCATAGGTAATAGACTATAGAGGTTATCTTGATAAGTTGTTATTACTGCTTGGTAGTCAGTACTTTGCCCTGAAAATTTGTACTCCTTATTTGAATTAGTAGTTGCAAAAATTATTTAAAATTAATTGTTTAGCCTAAATTAAACAGGTCTTCCTCCAAATCAGTTAAATTTGATATAAAATTCACTTTGTGAAGCATTATGATTAACTTCCCAAATGACATTTTGAAATTAATGTTTTTATTTGAAAACACAAATACTTCCCCTTTTTTGGAAACCAACTTTCCTGGTAAAGCTTTTTTTTTTTTTTAAATTAAAGTTTATATAATTCAATAGGCAAGTGTGAAACACTACCTGGCAGAGAGGTTTGTATGTATGTTGAATCTGAAAATACTTAACTTTCTCTTGACGTTTGATGCAATTCAGTATTAAATTCAAATGGTTGGCAAGGATGTGGAGAAATTGGAACCCTTATTACCCTGCTGGTGGGAATGTAAAATGGTACCGCCACTTTGGAAAACAGTCTGGCATTATTCAACAGAGTTATCATATGACCCAACAGTTCCACTCCTAGGTGTATGCCAAGAGAAATGAAAACATAACATATGTCCACACAAAAACTTGTGCACAAATGTTGAGCAGTATTATGCACAATAGACAAAAAGTAGAAACAACCCAGATCTCTATCAACTGATGAATCAGTAAATAAAAAGTATATCCATACCAGTGGAAATATTATTTGTCAGTAAAAGGAATGAAGTACGTGATACATGTTACAACATCGATGAACCTTGAAAGCATGCTGAGTGAAAGAAGCCAGTCACAAAAGACCATATGTTGTGTGAATCCATTTCTATGAAATGTCTAGAATAGGCAGATCTATAGAGACAGAGAGTAATTGGTAGTTGCCTAGGGCTAAGGGGGGAGCAGCTAGAAGGAAATATGGTGACTGTGTGGGGTTTCTTTTTGGGGTGATGAATATGTTTTTAAGTTTCTTGTGGTGAGGGACACCTGGATGGCTCAGTCCTGGGATCAAGTCCTGCATTGGGCTCCTTGCTCAGTGGGGAGTCTGCTTCCCCCTCTGCCTGCCACTCGCCTGGTTGTGTGGTCTCTCTCTCGCCGACAAATAAATTAAAAATCTTTAAAAATAAATAAATACATAAATAAAGTTGCTTGTGGTGATGGTTGCACAACTGTGATATATTAAAACCATTGAACTGTACAGATTAAATGGGTGAATTGCATGGTATATGAATTATATTTCAGTAAAACTTAAAAATTCAAATGGTTCTCCGGCATTATCAATTGTTCTTTTGTATTGTTTCTTCACTTGCCAATGAAGAGAGTTTGAGTTGCCTAAGAAGCACAGTTCCATTTTTTTTTTTAAAGATTTTATTTATTTATTAGAGAGAGAGCAAGAGAGGGAGAAGCAAACTCCCCTCTGAGCAGGGAACCCGACTTAGGGCTCAGTCCCGGGACTCCAGGATCATGACCTGAGCCGAAGGCAGATGCTCAGTCGACTGAGCCACCCAGGCTCCCCCACAGTTCCATTTTTATTGATTTATTACTCAAAGCACTACTTTCTGTATATATTCACTAGTGATTATCATGTTTCTGTTAGTTTCTAGTGCCAAACTAAAAAGAAAAAAGAACTGGTTTGGAACAGCAATATATACAGAAGTAGTTGTAGATGGAGAAATTAAGAAAACAGCAAAATCCAGTAGTTCTTCTAATCCAAAATGGGATGAACAGCTAACCGTGTAAGTACCTTATATAGAAAATGCAAAATTTCCAAAAGGGGGAGTATGCTTCTTAGAATGCTTTTGTGGTGGTTCTGTTGTTGTAGTTGTAGGATAATTTCAAAGTAAGTAGTGTTATTTTCCAATGTGAATAGACAGTTTTAAGTATGAAAAGGTTTTTGGTTAATTTTGTTTTCTTTAGAGAGGAAGCATAGTAATTCTTGCTTTTTGCTTTATTAACTGAATTATTCCATACAGCTGTATTTTCTGTTATTGTCTTGTAAAAATAAATAAGACAGAAAATCACTGTTAATTTTGTCCTTTCTGAAACATAAATTTGTGTATAGTAAAATTATTATAAATAACACCAACAGTTCTCTTAAATATTTAGGAGTTTGTTCAAATAGAACTAGTGTTATTGTGAAATCTCAACAAGACTCTGTTGCTGGTGTTTTGGTTTGGTAATTACAAGAATTCTTATCTAGTTAGTAAAGTCCTATGTACTTGAAGGGAAGTAATTGTTTTTATTTATAATTCAGATAATTTACTGTTCCCATACAATATTTTTTCTCAAAACTGAATTCATGGCTTTTTAAAAATTATTGAAGTAAATGTATACTCCTGTATTTTTGTTATAATTTTACCCTTACAGAAATGTGACCCCACAGACTACATTGGAATTTCGAGTTTGGAGTCATTATACTTTAAAAGCCGATGCTTTATTAGGAAGAGCAACAATAGATCTGAAACAAGCTCTGTTAATACACAATAGAAAATGTAAGTTCTAATCTTTGTTTCCTTAAAAATTTATTGTAGATACTTTTCAAAGTATCCTGACGTCCAAAAGCAAAAATAGTTTTGTATTTACAAAAGAGAACTTTAGTTATTGCCTGTGATTGCTTTTAAGTTTGTGGTGCTGTATGAAATAGGAAATACATACTCTGGCCTTTCGCCATCTAACAGATTTACAAAATGATCTCAGTCACCCATGAGTACCGTGTTATCAGTGATCATCAGTGATCATCAGTGATTTATTATTTGCTTATTATATACTTTAAAACTTGAAAAAATGATAATCTGAGCCTACTCTAACTTGGTTGATAATTTGTACAAAATAAATTCTGACTCTTAAATTTTCTTATTATATAACTAGTTCATTAAGAAAATACAGAGAATAAACAAAATTACAGAGGAAAATAATTTGTAATTCTGCTATCCCAGGATAACGATTCCTAATAACTTGGTCTCTTGTCTCTTTCCTGTTCATAGATAAAAACATATTTTTTTCTTTGTATCTACTGGTTTATCCCCTTCTTTTTTTCATTTAACAATTTAATATGAATATGTTTCCATGATATTACATTTTTCTAGCCTGGGTAAGATGGTTTAAGCTTCAGTTATTTGTAAATCTCCTATCATTGTATGCAAAAATCAGGGGTATACCTATTTTTATAATTCTGGGGTGAGAGTTCATTGTTTTTAGCAAATTTTCAAAATATTATGTGATCCAGAGATTAAAAGCCAGAGTTCTAGTTTATGATTCAACTAATCTCATATTATTTGACATTTAGGCAGTTTCACTCAAGCCAGTGCCTGTGTTCATCTTATTTCCTTAGAAATTTTCTCATTCCTAAAAGATATGCTGAGTTACAGGTTAAAATGCTAATGTTTTAAATAGTAAGTTGATTTTCAAATTTTTTTTTCTGTTTTTAACAAAAGTCCACTTACAACTTAAAAATCTGTTTTTGATTTTTTTTGGACATAAGGAGTTATGGGTCAAGAAAATGTGAAAGCCATACTAATTTTTATGTACACAGTTTTTTAAAAAATATATTCTTTTGAAGCAGTGAAAGTTTAATTCTCTGCTATGCCATGGCTTTTGTTCATGCAATTCATCTTGGTTATAGATATGAGGCCTTATAAGTGTATAATACCTTTTCTGGTCTGATGGTGGTTATATTTCTACTTCTTTCTTGGCTATATAGCATTATTGGTGTAAATACATAATACCTCAGTAACTTCTGTTATTTCAGAATTAAATCTTTGGTTTAGCCAGTTTATATGCTATTTCTGCACTGGATTAAGCATTTGCATGAGATCTCTTTTTTTTGTAGAAGTATAGCTGACACAAAATATTACATTAATTTTAAGTGTACATATAGTGATTTAACAAGTCTGTACATCATGCTGTACTCACCACAAGTGTGTTACCATCTATCACCATGCAATGCCATTATAATACCGCTGACTATTATTCCCCGTGCTGTACTTTTTTGCCCTGCCTTATTCATTCCATAACTGGGAGCCTGTGCCTCCTGTTCTCATTCACTCATTTTGCCCATCCCCATCCCTTCCCCTCTGGCAACTATCAGTTTGTTCTCTGTATTTATGGGTCTGTTTCTCCTTTTTTTATTTGTTTTATGTAAGTGAAATCATATGATGTTTCTTTCTTTGACATGTTTCACTTAGCATACTAACCTGTAGGTCTATCCTTGTTGTCACAGATGGCAAGATCTCATTCTTTTTTATAGCTGAGTAATATTCTGTTGTTTATATACCACATTTTCTTTATCCATTCGTTTGTTGATGGACACAGGTTGTTTCCATATCTTGGCTGTTGCAAATAATACTTCAGTAAACATAAGGGTGCATGTATCTTTTTGAGTTAATGTTTTTGTTTTCTTTGGTTAAATACCCAGTAGTAGTATTACTGGATCATATGGTAATTCTATTTTTAATTTTTTGATGAACCTCCATACTGTTTTCCACAGCGGCTGCATCAGTTTACGTTCCCACAGCAGTACACAAGAGTTCCTCTTTCTCCACATCCTTGCAACACTTGTTATTTCTTGTTGTTTTTGAAGCTGTTTGACAGGCTGAGGTGATATCTCATTGTGGTTTTGCTTTGTATTTTCCTGATGACTAGTGATATTGAGCATCTTTACATATGTCTGTTGGCTATCTGTACATTTTCTTTGGAAAAATGCCTATTTAGGTCCTCTGCCCATTTTAAATCAGATTATTTGGGATTTTTAGGTGTTAAGTTGTGTAAGTTAATGTGTATTGGATATCAATCCCTCATTGGATATATCATTTGCAAATATCTTCTCCCATTTGGTAGATTGTTTTGTTGACTATTTCTTTGCTATGCAAAAGGTTTTTATTTTGGTGGTAATCCCAGTAGTTTACTTCTGCTTTTGTTTCCTTTGCCTAGAAAAATATTGCTAAGGCCATTGTCAAAGCAATTATTGCCTATGTTTTCTTCTGGGAGTTTTATGGTCTCAGGTATCACATTTAGGTCTTTAATTCATTTTGAGTTTATTTTTGTGTGTGGTATAAGAAAGTAGTTTAGTTTCATTCTTATGCATGGAGTAGTCCAGTTTTTGCAGCACCATTTATTGAAGAGACTGTCTTTTCCCCTATACATTCTTGCCTCCTTGGTCATAGATTAATTAATTGACCATATAAGAATGGGTTTATTTCTGTGCTCTCTATTCTGTTCCATTGATCTGTGTGTCTGTTTTTGTGCCAGAGCCATACTGTTTTGCTTATAGATGTGTAGTATATCTTGAAGTCTGTGATTATGGTACCTCTGCTTTGTTCTTCTTTTTCAAGATTGCTTTGGCTGTTTGGGGTCTTTTGTGGTTCCATACAAATTTTAGGGATATTTGTTTTAGTTCTGTGAAAATACTATTGATATTTGAATAGGGATTGCATTAAATCTCTAGATTGCTTTGGGTAGTAGGGATATTTTAACAATATTAATTCTTCCAGTCCATGAGCATGGTATATCTTTCCGTTTGTGTCATTTTCAATTCTTTCATCAGTGTTTTATAGTTTTCACAGTATCAGTCTTTTTACCTTCTTGGTTGAATTTATTCCTAGATATTTTATTATTTTGGTGCAGTTGTAAATGGAATTGTTTTCCTAATGTCTCTTTCTGCTACTTCATTATTAGTGTATAGAAGTGCAACAGATTTCTCTATAATAGTTTTATATCCTACAACTGTACTGCATTCATTTACTAGTTCTGATAGTTTTTTGGTGGAGTCTTTAGGGTTTTCTGTGTGTAATATCATGTCACCTGCACATAGTGACAATTTAGCTTCTTTCTTACCATTTTGGATACCTTTTCTTTTCTTTTTTTTCCTTGTCTGATTGCTGTAGCAAGGATTTTAAATACTATATTGAATAAAAGTGGCAAGAGTGGACATCCTTGTCTTGTTCCTGATCTTATTGGAAAAGCTCTCAGTTTTTCACCATTGAGTATGATGTCAGGTGGATTTTTCATATTTGGCCTTTATTATATTGAGGTACGTTCCCTTTAAACCCACTTTGTTTAGTTTTTATTAATGTATGTTGAATTTTGTCATACGCTTTTTCTACATCTATTGAGATGATCATATGATTTTTATGTTTCATTTTGTTAATGTGGTGTATCACATTGATTGATTTGTGAATATTGAACCATCCCTACATACCTGGAATAAATTCCTACATACCTGGAATAAATCACCACTTGATAGTGGTGAATGATCCCTTTAATGTTTTTTTGAATGCAGTTTGCTAATATTTTGTTGAGGATTTTTGCATCTGTGTTCATCAGGGATATTGGCCTGTTGTTTTCTTTTTTCATAGTGTCTTTGGTTTTGGTGTGAGGGTAATTCTAGCCTTGTGGAATGAATTTGTAAGTTTTCCCTCCTCTTCTGTTTTTTGGCATAGTTTCAGGAGAATAGGTATTAACTCTTCTTTAAATGTTTGATAGAGTTCACCTATGAATCCATCTGGTTCTTGACTTTGCTTATTGGGAGTTTTTTGATTACCAGTTCAATTTCGGTACTAGTAATGGCTTTGTTCTGATTTTGTTTCTTCCTGGTTTACTTTTGGAAGATTGTGTTTCTAGGAATTTAACCATTTCTTCTAGGTTGTCTAATTTGTTGGCATATAATTTTTTTAGTAGTCTCTTATAATCCTATGTATTTTTGTGGTGTTGGTTGTTACTTGTCTTCCATTTGTGATTTTACTCTTTTTTTCCCCCGATGAGGCTGGCAATTTTGTTTTATCTTTTCAAAGAACCAGCACTTGGTTTTATTGATCTTTTCTGTTTTTGTTTTGTTTTGTTTTGTTCTTTTAGTCTCTATTTTAATGTATTTCTGCTCTAATTTAATTATTTTCTTTCTTCTGCTAACTTTGTGGTTTGTTACTCTTTTTCTAGTTCCTTTAAATGTAAAGATAGATGGTTTATTTGAGATTTTTCTTGCTTCTTGAGGGACCTGTATTGCTATAAATTTCCCTTCTAGAACTGCTTTTGCTGTATCCCAGAACTTGTACTGACTGTTCTGTTTTCATTTTCATTTGTCTCCGTGTATTTTTTGATTTCCTCTTTGATTTCTTCATTGAGCCATTGGTTGGTTGTATAATAGCATGTTGCTTAGCCTCCACGGTTTTTTTGTTTTGTTTCAGGTTTGTTTGTTTGTTTTTGTAATTGATTTCTACTTTTGTACTATTGTTAAAAAGATGCATGATGTGGTTTCAGTCTTATTAAATTTATTGAGGCTTGTTTTGTGGCCTAACATGATCTATCCTGGAGAATGTTCCATATATACTTGAAAAGAATGTATATTGTTACTTTTGAATAGAATATTCTGTATATATCTGTTCAGTCCATTAGAATTGATGGACTGATGTGTCCTTTGAATACTGTTTTACTGGTTTTCTGCCTGGATGATCGACCCATTGATGTAAATGGAGTATTAAAGTTCCCTACTATAATTGTATTACTGTCAGTTTTTCCCTTATGTTTATTAATATTTGCTTTATGTATTTGGCTGTTCCAGTTTTGGGTGCATAGGTATTTATAGTAGTTATATCCTTTTGTTGGATTGTTCCCTTTTTCATTATGTAATGTCCTTCTTTGCCTCTTTCACAGACTTTGTTTTAAAGTCTGTTTTGTCTGATATAAGCACTGCTACCTTGGCTTTTTCTTTCACTTCCATTTGCATGGAATATTTTTTTTCATCCTTTCACTTTCAGTCTACACGTCTTTAGGTCTGAAGTAAGTCTCTTCAGCAGCATATACATGGGTCTTGTTTTTAATCCATTCTGTCACCTTGTTTCTTTTGATTGGAATACTTAGGCCATTTACATTTAAAGCAGTTATTGATAGGTATGTTTTTATTGCCATTTTGTTAATTGTTTTCTGATTGTTTTTATAGTTTTTCTCTGTTCCTTTCTTTTGTAGCTCTCTTTCTTTGTGATTGATGACTTTCTTTAGGTTATGCTTGGCTTTCTTCCTCTCAATTTTTTGTGTAGCTATTAGTTTTTGGGTTTGTGGTTACTGTGAAGTTCATATATAAGATCTTAAGTATATAGCAGTCTGTATATTAAATTGATGGTCACTTATGTTCAAACACATTCTAAAAGAACTTCTTTTTTAATCCTCGCCTCCATATTTTATGTATATATTGTCATAATTTACTTACTTGTAATTATGGTCTTGTCTTTTCCATTTAAAGAAGTCCCTTTAACATTTCTTATTAGGCCAGTTCAGTGGTGATAAACTCTTTAACTTTTGTTTATCTGGGAAACCCTTCTATTGTGATTAATAACCTTGCCACGTACAGTATTCTTGTTTGTAGGGTTTTTTTTCTTTCAGCACTTTGAATATATCATGCCACTCTCTTCTGGTCTGCAAAATGTCTTCTGAAAAATCATCTGATAGCCTTGTGGCTTTTCTTGCATACATTGCTAGTTGCTTCTCTCTGCTTTTAAATTTTTTTCTTTATCTTTGATCTTTGATATGTTAATTATTATGTTGTGGTGTGGACCCTCTTGGGTCATCTTCTTTGGAACTCTCTGTGCTTCCTGAACCTTGATGTCTATTTCCTTCCTCAGGTTAGGGAAGTTTTCAGCTATTATTTCTCAAATGAGTTTTCTGTCACTTTCTCCCCTTCTCCTGGGACTTCTGTAATGTAAATGCTTGTTTGCTTGATGTTGTCCAAGAGATCCCATAACTTATCCTCATTTTCAAACAATTCTTTTCTTTTTGCTGTTTAGCATGGGTGCTATTACCCTTCCTTCCATATCATTGATTCATTCTTCTGCATTATCTAATCTGTTTATTCTCTCTAGTGTATTTTTGTTTTTTGTATTCTTCAACCCAGATTGATATTTTCTGTGTCTTTGTTGAAGTTTTCAGTAAGTTCATCCACTTTTCTCTCCAATCCAGTGAACATCTTTATGACCATTATTTTGAACTCGTTATAGGGTAGATTGGTTGTCTCCATTTCATTTAGTTTTCTTCTGACGTTTATTCTCATTCTTTTTTAGAGCATATTCCTTTGTCTCCTCATTTTACTAACCTTCTGTTTGTTTCTATGAATTAGGCAATATAGTTGCCTCTCCTAAACTTGAAGGAGTGGTCTTGTGTTTGGCTACGTATGGCACCTCTTTTTTCGTACACATAATTATTTCTCCTAACTTACAACCCAGAGATAATTACTACTAACAGTTTGCTGAATTTTGTTTGTGTGTATTTAACAATTGGGACTTTATTCAGTTTTATATTCTGCTTAGCTCTCTTAATATTACGTGCATTTCCCTGTATCATTCAGTGGTATTCTTTGCAAGCTAATTTAGTAATTTCATATTTTATCATATACTGTAATTTATTTAACCATGCTTCTGTCATTGCTATCTAGATTGTTTCCAATTTTGTTATATTAGACTGCATTGAACCTTCATATAAAGATTATAATTATCCTCCCTACAAAGATTATGATATTTATCTGCCAAAATAATTTTGTAGGAAGGTCAGAATGTCAATATTCTTTGAAAGGAAACTAGTATAAATTGTATAAACTTGAAGTTATCTCTTATAATTTAATTGAGCAGAATATGCTCAGAGGAAAAATAAAATTTTGTAAACATGCATACATTTCTGAAGTTGACAGCTTCAGAAATGGTAGTAGTAGTATCCTATACACCCTAGGCAGTCCATCATTTATTTATTTATGTATTTATTTTATTTATTTAATAATTGAAAGGTATATTAATTTGCCAGGGCTGCCATACTCAAATACCAAAGACTGGATGTCTTAAATAACGGAAGTGTACTTTCTCACAATTCTGGCAGCTAGAAGGCTGAAATCAAGGTATCAACAGGGTTGGTTTCTTCTGAGGACGTCTCTCTTTGGCTTATAGATGGCCATCTTCTTATATCTTCACATTGTCTTCCCTCTGTGCATATGTCTGTATCAGAATTTCCTCCTCTTAAAGGACACCAGTCATTATTGGATGAGAGGCACCTCATTTTAATTTAATTACCTTTTTAAAGATGCTATTTCCAAATAGAGTCATCTTCTGAGGTACCAGGGGTTAGGACTTAAACATACGAATTTGTGGGGGCAGAACATAACTCAGTCTATAACAGAAGTTAAGTAAATTATTTTTTAAAGTTAAAGCTTGTGAACATAGTGCTTTCAAGGTAAAAGAACCCTATGGGCATTAATCCCAATGACTCATTTTATTTATTAAGTAACTTTTAATGTAAGAGGCTTGCTCAAGAACAGAAGTTTTGACTAGAACACTGGTTTTTTCTGATCCTTAGCTTTTAATTTTCATTAGAATAATAGAAAGTTAATGTAGTTCTAGATAGCCTTGTAGGATTTAAAAATACACTCATAGGGGCACGTGGGTGGCTTAGTCGTTAAGTGTCTGCCTTCAGCTCAGGTCATGATCCCGGAGTCCTGGGATTGAGCCCCGCATCGAGCTCCCTGCTCAGTGGGGAGCCTGCTTCTCCCTCTCCCACTCCTCCTGCTTGTGTTCCCTCTCTCTCTGTGTCTCTGTCAAATAAATAAATAAATAAATAAATAAATACAAATAAATAAACAAATAAATAAACAAATAAACAAATAAACAAATAAACAAATAAACAAACAAACAAACAAAAAAAAATACACTCATAATTGATAAAATTCTTGGGTGTCTTTGGTTTAGCTTGTTGGCTTGGCACTTGGACATTGTCCCTCTTCAAATTTATGAGACTAATTTCTTCCTGTACTTAAGGCCCTTACATATTCTTCTCATAAATTCATGTTTTTCTGTCCCTTTTCCTGATATATTTGAGGTAAGAGTGGAGGCTTAATTCATTTCAATAGGTATATCTCCCAATTTTGATGATACTTTTTTGGCCTTCATGGTATAATATGAGTTGTTATAGCCTTAAATAAAACCCACAACTAAACCAACCTAAAATCATCTTATATTTTCCCCAAAAATATCCAACAGCAGCTTACTAGGGAAATTCTTTCATTACTTCACATTTAAATCCCTGCAAGCCTTCTAGTCCTTAACCTTCATTTCTTTTTTCTTGTCATAACCTAGTTGGATAATGACCATAGCTTTTGCTCATGCAATCCTCTGATAGATATATTGTCTCAGAAGTTATGTAGGTTTAAGTCCTCATTTGCACTCCAACCTTTAGTTATGTTTTCAGATAATTTGAATGCCATTCTAAATTATGGAAGTTATCTAATTGGCTCTGCAGAGATATGTGGTATGTCATCAGCCTTGGATACTGATATCTGAGATCTCTCAATCCCACTGTTTCTTAACTGCAAAGGAAAAATCCCTCTATTATTAAAAATAAACAAAACCTGATAGTAGTTAAAATGGTAAGGACAGATTCTAATCAGTAATATACTCTTGCAGTAAGGAAGAGGGTCCAGCTTGAAATGAACTCAGTTTGTATTTGTATAGAGGTAACTGGGCATTTCAAAGGGAGAATGAGGAAGTAGAGAGGTGGGTGGGTGTGGGTGGAAGCTAAGTAGAGTCAGGGAAGTGAAAAATGACAACGGGTTTATTGGTATGAATGTGATTAGGCCAGTTTTTTCTGCTCGTTAGAATTCTGTTCTCCCAGTTGGACCGTGAGTCCTAGGCCCTATCCTTCCGGATGATTACATTTCTGAGGAGTGGCTGTCAGGTTCTGACAAAGACACTCCCAAGTTATAGGAGACAACATATACAGTTGACCCATGAACAGCACAGGTTTGGATGGTGCGGGTCCCCTTATATTTTTTTGAATTTTTTACACTACAATACCATAAGTACATTTTCTCTTCTTTATGGTTTTCTTTTCTTTTTAAGATTTTATTTGTTTATTTGACAGAGAGATACAACGAGAGAGGGAACACAAACAGGGGGAGTGGGAGAGGGAGAGCAGGCTTCCCGCTGAGCAGGGAGCCCAGTGTGGGTCTCAATCCCAGGACCCTGGGATCATGAACCAAGCTGAAGGCAGACACTTAACACCTGAGCCACCCAGGCGCCCTTCTTTATGGTTTTCTTAGTTACATTTTTCTTTTCTCTAGCTTAATTTATTGTAAGAATACAATATATAATATGTATAGCATTTTATTTATTTATATTTAAAGATTTTATTTGTTTGACAGAGCACAAGCAGAGGGAGAGAGAGGGAGAAGCAGGCTCCCTGCTGAGCCAGGATCCCAATGTGGGGCTCGATCCCACGACCCTGGGATCATGACCCGGGCCAAAGGCAGCCACTTAACCGACTGAGCCACCCAGGCGTCCCTACATAGAGCATTTTAAATATGTGTTCACTGACTGTTTCTGTTATTAGTAAGGCTTCTGGTTATCTGTAGGCTATTAATAATTAAATTTGAGGGGAGTCAAAAGTTACAGGGGGATTTTCAACTGCACTGGGAGTCAGTGCCCCTGAACCCTGCATTGTTCAAGGGTCAACTGTACATCTCAAAGGAGAGAGGAAGGATATTCACCATTTTAAGCCCTTTTTAGAAAATGCTCTAAGATAGGGTAGCAGTCAGGGTCCTCTCACAGGTGTAAACAGAACAAACATTAAATTTTTTTTAGCAGCCCTGAATCTTCTCAGGTAGACACTTTAAGTGGGGCTACGATCATTCTTGAGTTGTTAGAACTCTGTGTGTGTTCAAGTTTTTTAATGTGGAGGGGCAGGTAGTGGATGAGATCATTTGTGCTGAGCATTTGCAGTTTTTATAGGCCAAGGTTGAGGCCTAGTCAAGAAGATGGCTCAGAGGAGCCTGACTAGAGTTTAAGGAGAGAATCTTTATCACCATTCATGAAAAGTGAAAGAGTGTATAGCTAATACCCACATCAGAGTGTATATAGAACTTCATTTTGTATTTCAGTTTTGAGACTAACAGAGCTATTTTAAACACCTGAGAGAAGAGTCAGATGGCTGCCACTCAAACACTGGGGATTACACTGGGTTTTTTTTTTTATGGTGTTAGTAGAACCAAGAACTTAGCTTTTGTTGAGGAAAACATTTTGAAATCCATTAAGTTCACTTGAAATTGAATTATGTCCCAAGTGATTTACAGTAATCAGATAATTTGAAAATTATCCCTTTATATCAAATGGTAGGGAAACACAGCAGAGAAATGTGTCATTTATGACAGAGAACAGAACATAAGTCAAATTTAATTTTATTTGAAAGTTTGCTTTAGTCTTACTTAGCTAATACTAATTTGTTTAGTTTGCTAAGTCTTTTTTTTTTTTTTTTTTTTAGTTTGCTAAGTCTTAAGTTCTTTTTTTAAATTCACTTAGTATCAGCATAGACTAAAATATGTTAAAACCAAGCTTTTGAACAAATAGTATTCTCATACCCAGTGATATAAATGCATTTCTATTCTTCAGAAAGATTTTCAGGATTGAAATTACTAGGTCAGAGGGAATGAGCAGTTTGAAGCCTCCGGCTATGCATAGCTGTCTCATTGCCTTCCTGAAACATTACTCTAATTTGTACACACAAGGAAACATATGAGGGCGCCCATTTGTAAATATTTGCCATACTAATAGATTTTAAAAATGAAGATTGTTTTTATCAAAGTATTTCTTTAATAATTAAAAAAGCCACATTTATTGATCATTCATATTTCATCATTTGTGACTGTCTTAATTCTTTGTACATTTTTTTATTGGTTGTTCCTTGTTTTCTCACTGATTTATAAGAGCTCTTTTTTCTCCCAGTTATTCATTTGCCACTTTTTTATTAAGTTTTGGTTGATAGTTTAAGATTATTCTGTCATTAAAGTTTATCCAGCTTCCATTTTTTATGCTCAGAGTATGTTTTTCAGTCCCTATATTTCATTTATCTACTTCTTCTTACACATTCATTACTTTATTTTTAATTTCTTTTTTAAATTCTTATTAATTTTGTTACATGCTAGGAGATGGGCACTTTGTGGGTTAGTGCATGTTGACTCGTAGTGTGATATAATGGAAAGACCTGGGATTTCGAACACCTGGTTATTCTTGGGACTGTTATAACTTGTAACCCAATACAAGTTTGTTTTGTTTCTAAAATTCTGTTATAATCATACATATCTGTATGTTGGCCAGCCTCAAAAACTGCCCCAAGCATTCCTACCTTCTGGTGTTTGCACCTTGTGTGGTCCCTCCCACATTGAATCAGAGATGGTCTGTGACAGAATACAATAGAGAAGTAATGGTATGGGACCTCCAAGACTTGGTCATAAAAGACATTTCAGCATTTGCCTTGGTCTCTTGGATTATGTGCTCAGAAGTTAACATTGTGAGGACTCAAGAAGCCCTGTAGAAACACCTAAATGGAGAGGAGCTGAGGCCTCTTCTCAGCTCTCAGCACCAGCTTATTAGCTGTGTGTATGAGCCACTATTTAAGCAGATTTTCTAGCGCCTCTCAAATTTCTAGCCCACAGAAACTGAGCAGTAATAAATGATTATTGTTATTTTTAGTGACTAAACTTTAGGATAATTTGTTACTTAGCGGTAGATAATATAGTGTACAAGCAGTTTTTTAAAATGGCTTCAGAATATGACTGAGTTATCTAAATATGTGAAACACCTTAAAAACAAAATTTTTGAAGATTTTATTTTCTGTAGAGGAAGAAAGAGTGTATGTTTTTGACAGATTGATGATAGAAGGATAAATCATCTAGTCATATACCTAATTTCACAGAGGCTCAGATTGTTCTGTTGCCCTATTAAAACTAAGAAAGAATGTCTAAGAGGAAAGAAAAATCAGATTATAAATTAAAAGTTGTAAAATTATAAGTTTCCTGAGGACAGTCCTATCTTAATAATTTATTTTAAACTTTAAGCACCTACCTTCTGTCAGGTACTGAGGATACATCACTAAATTAAATGGACACTATTTCTGCTCTTTTGGAGACTTCAGTTTAGTTGGGGAGGTCAGGTCCCTTCCACCTCCCAAAAAATTCTGGGGATAAGTCTGTTAAATAAGTGGAGTAATGGTAGGGAGGTTTACTTTAGGCTGGTCAGTGTTTATTCTGCTTTCTCAGTATAGTATCTGGTACACATTAGGCATTTATATACTGAATAGATGAATATGTCTGAGTTGGTTTGTTTATACTGTTAGAATAAAACTGTCATTCCCCCTGCCAGTGTACATACATGCACATGTAGATAGGAATTATTTATGTGATAGTCCTCCCAATTTTATATGACTCAGAAAGGTTATATCCCAATTTTCCATGTTCAGAATTGTGAAACACTAGATGCTGTAAACAACCTCCTGCTGCAGAGCAATTATGTCCCAGATAGAACACATTTTTGTGACAGTAACAATTTTTGCAAAGAGGCAAAGTGGTTTTCAAGGCCCCCTTCTTCCAAAAAAATAAAAAATAAAGGCAAGGAAAATCTTACAAACTGGAGTTAGAACAGTGGATGATGCTGATAGCAGTTTTCAGGATACTGAGCTTTTGGCTAACCACATGGGGGGCTGAGCTTGGACTCCTGTAGTCTAGACCCTTGGGGGTGCCCTCACACCACTGACAGAATTAGAAATACACCCTGACTGTACTAAACCCCAAAGATTACTCTTAGTCTAATATCAGAGAATGAACTCATCATCAAAGATTATAAATTATAAGAAGAAGCCATTGTAAACAGGGGTTGGTACATGTTTCCTGTAAATGGCCACGATAGTAAATATTTAAGCTTTGCAGGTCATATAGTCTTGTCGTTTGTATTCAGCTCTTCCATCGTAGTGGGAAAGCAGCCATAGAAGATACGTAAATGAATGAATATGACTGTGTTCAAATAAAACTATTCACAAAAACAGGTAAGAGGCCAGATTTGCCCTGCAACCACAGTTTGCTAGCCCCTGCAATAGAGTATGGAGTAGAAGAGATATTTTAAGAGTTAATGGCTGTGTTTGAATACTGATGAAAAATAAATTCTTAGGTCCATTATATCCCAAGCAAGATGCTAAAGAGAAAGTCATGCTTTCATCAAGTGAAATGCATGACACCAAAGACCAAAAAAACAGCTATAGAGAAAAAGATCATGTGAATGGATTTATAAATTAGAATTGCAGAATTAGCAGTAATAGAAGAAGATAGTGGGAAAAGTATCCTCAAAGAGTTGAGAGATTATCATCAATATAAAATAGTGTGCTCAACAGATCTTTTGAAATGAGAATGCAGACATTTACAGATTAAAAAAATGAGAGAAAATACCACCAAGAAACTTACATTAAAGGGATTTTGGAAAGGTTATTCTTTAAGAATCTACTCAAGCTAAATATTTTAGGAGCAAGAACTAAATCTCCACATTCCAGATACTTTAAATAGAGAGTGATGACAAAAATGAAATAGAATGGTAGTCAGTGTAGTTTTCTTCAGATATAGATTATTAGAATCTAGGTAAAGCTGAAATTCATGCTTTTGTAGGTTTTTTTCATACTTTTGTATTTTGCCTAGTCTCTAATTGTTTTTGTGATGTGGAGTGGAAATGAGGTTTATGATGGTATTAAGTTTGGGGTGGGTAATCTAAAAGGTCTTCTTTTATTATATGGTTCTTAAATTTTTTGCAGAGAATTGCTGTCCAGTGATTATAGTGGTTCCAGATTTTTTCTTTTTTTTCTTTTTTTTTTTTTAAGATTTTATTTATTTATTTGACAGAGACACAGAGAGCGAACACAAGCAGGGGTAGTGGGAGAGGGAGAAGCAGGCTTTCCGCAGAGAAGGAAGCCCGATGCGGGGCTCAATCCCTGGACCCTGGGATCATGACCTGAGCCAAAGGCAGGCACTTAACGACTGAGCCACCAGGCGCCCCTTGTCTTTTCTTTATTTGGATAATTAGTATGCTTATGCTGGACATTTGATAAATGGGGGGGGCACCCAAATTTGTTAAATATAGGAAAGACCAAAGTTAAGGACATAGTCTAAGAAGAACTATGTTCCATGGTTCTGAAAGCTGCAGAGAGAGCCAGTGAATATCAGACTGAAGTAATTGGCTTCATTTTGGATAGTAAAGGGATCACTCAAAACTTATTGTATTTCTGTGGGATAGAAGTCAAAGCAAAATGACCTTGAGTTTAAGTAAACTAGATATCTTAATAACAGGAAGGAAATACTTGGTCTTCTATGAAAAAGAAATAATAAACTCTTGTCATAGTACTACCGTTTATTGAGTGCTTAACATGTATCAAGTGTGGTGCTAAGAACTTTCTGTGTGGTTTTGCATTTGGGCCTTTTCACAGCCCCTTTTAGTTTGATGCCTTTATTATCTCCATTTTATAAGACTGGAACTGAGGCTTTATATAGTTTGACTACTTACTCAAAGTAAAACAGTTAGCTCCAGAGCTGGAGTCAGTAACCAGACCACCTGACTCCCATGCAGAAATTTTGCCTTAACCACAAGTCTTATGGGCTGAAGAACAAGTTTAGGTAATTATTGTGTTTATTATCTGCAAGTATTTATATATTCTCTGTGCTTTATACAGTGCAGAGGAGCAATTAAAGATGACAATGAAAGCATGGGTGAGGGGCAAGGAGTTTTTCAACTTGGTGTGAAAGGGAGTGAGCCTGATGTTGTATAAAAGGGTCTACTGATAAAAGTGCAAATAATTCTTTCCACATGTAGCCATGAAATACTGAACTAGAATAATTCTTGATGTGTAGTTTTGATTTCTAACACATAATTTTGTATGTGGGAAAAGCTTTTAACTTGTTTTTTTTCTAGTGGAAAGAGTGAAAGAACAATTAAAACTTTCTTTGGAAAACAAGAATGGCATAGTGCAAACTGGTGAATTAACAGTTGTGCTTGATGGACTGGTGATTGAGCAAGAAAATCTAACAAACTGCAGCTCATCTCCAACCAGTAAGATAACTTTATGTGTTTTTAAAATTTGAAAGGGGAAAAAAACCCAGCAAGAAGTGTATAAAAACCTGCTTTCTTTCTTGTTGTTCAGTAGAAATACAGCAAAATGGTGATGCCTTACATGAAAATGGAGACCCTTCAACAAGACCAGCCTCCAGGTAGAATATTTTATTTTAGTATTTGTGGCAAGGTAATGTAACATTTTCCATATATAAAGCTTTACATTTTAACCTTAGTTTAGAGTTTGCCATAGAATTTAAAAGTTTCTGTCTAACCTTGTCATTTGTTTTAATTCTTATAAAAGTAGAAATAACAACTTCATTGAGATATAATACCCATGCCAAAAGGTTTACCCTTTTAAAATAAATATTTCAGTAGATTTTGGTATAACCATCACCACTATGTAATTTCAGAAATTCTCATCACCCTCAAAGGAGACTCTACTCAAGAGCTGTCTCTCCTCATTCCTCTCTCCTCCTAGCTCCTGGCAGCCACTAATTTATTTTCCATCCCAGTGGCTTTGACTATTCTGGCCATTTCTTAGGAATAGAATCATACAATATGTCACCCTCTATTACTAACTGTTTTTACTTAGCATAAGGTTCATCCATGTTGTAGCATGTATCAGTCTTCATTCTTTTTTATTGGAAATGGCTTCTTAGAATCTGTATTTAGGCATATTTTTATCAGTAAACAGACTCAGATACAGTGGGAAAATGGGTATCTTTTTGCTGTCTGAATTGGGAACTTCCTGTAGTAGATCACTATAAGATACATGCTCCACAGATTATAGTCTTTCCCCGGAAATCACCCTGCCATCTCAGAAGCTCCCTTGCATTCACATTTGATGACAGTTAATAAAAGCTTTCTGGGGACGCCTGGGTGGCTCAGTCGGTTAAGCATCTACCTTCAGCTCAGGTCGTGATCCCAGGGTCCTGGGATCAAGTCCCGCATCCGGCTCCTTGCTCAGCAGGGAGCCCACTTCTCCCTCTGCCTTCCGTAACCCATGCTTGTGCTCTCTCTCTCTCTGACAAATAAATAAAATCTATTAAAAAAATAAACAGGGTGCCTGAGTGGCTCAGTCAGTTAGGCGTTTGCCTTGGGCTCACGTCATGATCCCAGGATCCTGGGATCGAGTCCCTACACGGGCTCCCTGCTCAGTGGGGAGCCTGCTTCTCTCTTTCCCCTTGCTTATGCTCTCTCTCTCTCTGTCAAATAAATAAAATCTTTAAAAAAAAAAAAACAAAAGAATACTTAAAAAAAAACATAGTGGAGTATGACAAAGTGTTGCTTCTATTAATACTAACATCATTATTCCTAAGTTGACATTAACTGATTCTTATAGATCACTTGAATAGATAAATATATCTTCTGAATATATATTTGGCTTAAATAAATACTTAGTGTCCGTATGAGAAAATTAAGAATTAAAAGGATACAACAGTTAGGTAGATTAAAATATTGTGTGTGTGTGTGTGTGTGTGTGTGTGTGTGTGTGTGTGTGTGTATGTGTAATCACATCTGTTTTTATAATTTTTGAAATACAATTTTAGATGGGTAAAGGAGCTTGAGTTACCACCAGTCTGAAACCTAATGTTGTTTACTGCATATAGTAAGACATTTTTTTTTAAAGATTTTATTTATTTATTTGAGAGAGAGTGAGAGAGAGAGAGCACGAGAGGAGGGATGGCCAGAGGGAGAAGCAGACTCCCCACTGAGCAGGGAGCCCGATGCGGGACTCAATCCTGGGACTCCAGGATCATGACCTGAGCCGAAAGCAGTTGCTTAACCAACTGAGCCACCCAGGCACCCTAGTAAGACATTTTGAATGAAAGATTAGATCTACAGCACCGGAAGAACTTACTTAGACTTCTGGATCACTAATTCTTGCTGAGTGGCTGGGGGGAGCTATGCAGATCAGAAGAATCACTTGGGAGCTTCCTTCAGACTTTACCTGTCCAAATTTCCTGAACACGTCTCATTCCAGATATATAGGTGACAAAGGAAGGGAAAGTAGCATTCATTAATTTATTCATTTTTCATCAGATACTTATTACATGCCTGTTTGGTGCCAGACACTAGTCCAAGCATTAAGAATACTAGCCCTGTTCCTGTGAAATTGCATTCTGGTGGGATAAAGGTAGTTAGTAAACAAGTGAAGAAATAAATTAACTAATTGGAGATAGTGATAAGAAGTATGAAGTCATTGAAATAGGACAAGGTGACAGGAATGGAAGGGAGCCTGTTTTTTAAAGAAGAGATGTCAGGGGAATCACCTCTGAAGAAGTGCCATTTGAGCTACAGTTAAAGAGCCAAAAATGTACTATCCATGCAGAGTTCTGACAGGAGAGCATTATTTTAGGTAGAGGACATAGCAAGTGCAAAGACCTTGAGTTTATTTTCAGTTAATTTACGCTCTACAAATTCATCCAACTCTAGAATATAATATTTAACCTTTTTTTGATAATCCTGTAATCATTATAATATTACTGCCTGTATATAATAATTTATAATAAACATTTGAAGACTTTACAGCATGTTTCCATATTCAGTAAAATTAATATGTAGTATATCTGCTGCAAGGTGAGCAAGGAGGAACTTGGAGAGAAATAGATTTGAGATAGATGGGCAGGGCTCAGGGGACATGATCTGATTATTTATTTTTTAAGATTTTATTTATTTGGGGCACCTGGGTGGCTCAGTTGTTAAGCGTCTGCCTTTGGCTCAGGTCATGATCCCAGGGTCCTGGGATCGAGCCCCACATCAGGCTTTCTGCTCAGCGGGAAGCCTGCTTCTCCCTCTCCCACTCCTCCTGCTTGTGTTCCCTCTCTCGCTGTTTCTCTCTCTGTCAAATAAATTAAAAAAAAAAAAAAAGATTTTATTTATTTGACAGAGGGAGAGAGAGTGAGCAAGCGCAGGGAGAGGGAGAAGCAGGCTCCCCACAGAGCAGGGAGCCCAATGCGGGGCTCGATCCCAGGACCCCGGGACCATGACCTGAGCTAAAGGCAGACACTTAACCAACTGAGCCACCCAGCCACCCCTGATTTACATGTTTTAAAAAACATTAAGGCTGCTTTGTGGAGGGCACATATAGGGTGGCTTGTGTATTTGGAAAAACTGTTAACTTATGTGATATCGCCCAACTCCCTATCCACTGCCAATAAGATTTAAAATGTTTGGTGTTGTAGTTGTAGATTTATTTATTTGCAGTTCAGATATGTACTATAAATTCTTTTAGCTCTGCAATATAATACTTAGCTTTTCTGATTATCATGTACTGATTACTTTAGTGCCAGTACATTGTAATTTGTAATCAATATTTGAAGACCTTTTCAGCTTATTTTCCAGTATTCAATAAAATTACAATAGGTTGGAATTGATTTTTTAAAGTTCCATAAGCTTTTTGAAAATACTTTTAGAGCATTTTAAAATAAAGATTATTCTTAAATATTTAAAATGTATGATTTGATCATTACTTTGAGGGACTGAATTCATTTTGATTTAGTATATTTGTGTATCTGAGTGTACAGTTATCTGCCAGTGTGGATACTTGGAACTGAAAGTAATTTAAACTTTAATGTCATAAAAGCATGCTGTATCATTTGTTCATTACTCTTTCTACCTATCACTTTGTTTGAATATTAAGAATCTGGTAAATCTTTCTTATGACAATTCTGATGGAAAGGTACTTAATTTTACTTATTAAAGAAAGCATTTTTTTTTTTTAAGGTTGGCTGTTGAAGGTACTAATGGAATAGATAATCATGCACCCACAAGCACTCTAGTTCAAAACTCATGCTCTTCATATGTAGTTAATGGAGACAACACACCTTCATCTCCATCTCAGGTTGCTGCCAGACCCAAAAATACACCAGCTCCAAAACCACTCACATCTGAGCCTGCCAATGACACTGGTAAGCATGGTGATTTATGACTCATTGTTTAAATGAAAACTAAATTAAACTTTATGTACCAATGGCTACACTTCTTACTGTACAATCTTTCTTAATCTTTAGTTCTGTGATAGGAATCTAAAGATCACAATACCTGGAATATTTTCTAATAATTAGAATGTTATTCCAAATATATTTTCAGTTTAAAAGTAACAGTACATTTCACTAAGCATGTACTTATATGGTAGATTCTTAGGCTTTATACTACAAATATTTCTGGAAGTAATTAGGTAAAGGGCCAGTTATTTATTAAGTTCACTCCTGATTCATGAAAAGTATAAGAATGTGAATGCTCATTTCAGAAAGGCTTATATCACCACTCTCTTTCAATCTTGTCATCATCCTCCATTTAAACTATGGAATTTGGTAAGTTAGCTTTTCTTCCTAAAATATTTAGCTGTTTGAATAGATTGATGAAAGTATCTATTGACCACTGGTTAGTTGCATGGTTTAGCGTTTGAGTATATTCAGATGTTGATGAAGGGAGGAGGACTTACCGAGGCTCCCCCATTGCAGGATCTCTTATTTATACTCCACAGCTTGTCAGGTACTTTATAGGTCCTTCCCATTGGGAACAAATTCACTTCCCACATTGTTCTCTCATTTATCCTTGCCAGAAATTTCATGGAGAAAATAAAACACATAAGCAACCAGAATTGAAAGCTCCATTGTAAGTAATTACCACAACATTCACAGTAACTGCTAGGAAACATAGGACAATCATAATCTCTAACATTTGTGCTATATATGGTCTAAACAGTATATGTCGGGGTGCCTGGGTGCCTCAGTAGTTAAGCGTCTGCCTTCAGCTCAGGTCATGATCCCAGGTTCCTGGGATCGAGCCCCTCATCGGGCTCCTTGCTCAGCAGGGAAGCCTGCTTCTCCCTCTCCCACTCCCCCTGCTTGTGTTCCCTCTCTGGCTGTGTCTCTCTCTGTCAAATAAATAAAATCTTAAAAAAAAAAAAAGAGTAAACAGTATGTGTCTATTTACTGATTTAACTCTCACCATAACTAATTGAAATAGATACTAAAATCTTCCCCTTTGCCCAGGAGGAACTCAGGTGCAGAGAGATCACATCTAGGGAGTAGAAGAGCTGTAATTGACATCTAGCTCTCTCAGCTCTCTGCCCTCTGCTTCACTTTGATGTGTGTGATTTTTATAGTGTCTCAAAGTTGTACTGTTCATCTTTTATACTATGATAGGCTTCAAATAATCCCTCTTCCAACTTAGTGATTATGTTTTCACCTCCTCTGATAATTGTTGGTGGTATCTGACTAAACAATCCCATCTGTCATCATTCTATTGGCCAGTTTACAAAGACTTCCAGAACCTCCTCTGTTGGTAGCAACCACTCTGCCAGTGTCTTTGTGTGATCTATCTCCCTTAGTAGGAGGATGAATTCAGGTACTTCTCAAGGAATGGTATTAGTGCAAAAATGGTATTCCTTTTTTTAATCAAGAACTTTAAATCAGTTTTCATGTTGGAGTGTGGGTATGGGTAGGAGTGTGCATATTCTGTGTATAACATGTTACATGTTTTAATCCCTTACTTACAATTCAGAGTCCTAAAATCTTTAAAACCAAAAGGATGTTTTGGTAAACTCCTTTGATGGCAAAACGACTAGAACTGATTTCAAGGTATTCATAGTTTATCGTGCTTAGTGTATCTCTCCATTTTGCCACAGAAGTAATATTGTGTACTTACAGTGTGTAGCCTCCAAACCTGCTCACTCAATATACAATATGTGTGCCATATTAATTTCTAAGTTCTGAAAACTTACAGATTCTGAAACACACTTGGCCCCAGGGTTTTCAGATAAGGAATTGTGGGCCTGTGGTAAGGAGTTTTAAGACAAATGATTTCATTTTACCAGAGACAGTATTATACAAGAGGGCTTTTAGGGGGGCGATTTTTTTCTCCCTCCTGTTCATTTGAGTTTTGATTAAGAGGGTCCATTTGATAAGTTTAGTTGCTGTAAATATTATTTTAAGCTAACTAGGAGGAGGCAGTCATGATTGAAAAGATTAGATTTGGCATCTAACAGGACTAGGTTCAAATCCCAGCTCTGTCATTTAATGTGTTAACTGTGTGACCTTAGACAAATTTCATATCCTCAAAATTTAGCTCTTCCATTTATTAAAAGGGGATGATAATTAACTACCTGGTAGGGTTGTTTCAAATGTTAAATGAGATAATCTAAAAGATTACAATAGTCTTTGAGTGGTGGTAGGTATTTAAGAAAAATACTGTTTTCTTCTCCACTTCCCACTGTCCCAAAACTTCTAGTGTGAAATGACTTTTTCTAATACTTAATTATTCTTTTATTAATAAAATAGATCAGTGCTCAGTATGGTAAGTTTCAGGCAGAACCGACTGACTTCACAAGTTTGTTAAACTTTTGTTTATAGCTTTTTATTTTGAAATAATTATAGAAAGTTGCCAAGAAGTGTACAGGGATGTCCCATGTTCCCTTCACCAGCCTCCCCCTATGTTAACATGCAGTGTATAACTATGATATAATATCAAAATCAGGAAATTGGCATTGACAGAATCTACATTTCACTAGTTACATTTGCATTTTGTGTGCATGTAGTTCTGTGCGGTTTTATCATGTCTGGCTTCATGTAGTTGCCACTGCAGTCAAGATACAGAACCACACCATCACCAAAGGCCCTCTCTCTCGAACACTTGTGTGAATTGACTTTAAAGAAACTTAAGGTGCATATATAGAAACAGTTCTTTGTCACACTTTTAAAAAGGAGTAAAAATGATACTCAAACACTCCAGTATTTCTGCCTTTTTCTACTTTATTTGAACAGTTACAGTGAAGACAAATGCATGGTGGTTTGAGAGGTACATATCATAAAGTACGAGGGAAACTTCTCAAGGATTAAACATGAAAGTAGGGAGATATGTCTTGTAACCCAAATGTCATAACAGCTGAAAGTAAGGATTGGGATACATTCATTAAGAAACCAAGTCAGTGAGTGACACCTGGGTGGCTCAGTCATCAGTTGAGCATCCGACTCTTGATTTCTGCTCTGGTCATGGTCTTAGGGTCCTGGAATCTAGCCCTTAGGGTCTGCACTTAGCCTGTGGGCTGCTTGGGTTTCTCTCTCCCTCTCCATGTGCCCTTTCCCCTGCTTGTACTCTCTCTCACTCTCCAAATAAATAAATAAATAAAATCTTTTAAAAAATGTACAAAAACTTAAAAAAAAAAAAAACCCAAGTCAGTGGGTGTGGTCTTATATCTGTAGAGAAGAAAATGCTTTGCATAAACTTCTATCCTACCTGTCACACATTTTAAATACTAGCTTAACGTAAAATTCTCCACATTCTTGAGCAAAGAGCCTATGATCCTGACTTTCCTCCCTCTCTTTTTCTCTCTGCCTTCCCTTTCGTCTTTTTTTGGTAGTTTGTCCTTTTACTCATCCTTATATCATTTGTTAACAGATGTTTATTTTGCAGGTACCACAGACAGATGTTTGTTTTGCAGGACACTGCTTGCCGGCTGGGTACATACACATCAGGGTTTCTCAATTTAAGCACTATTGGGCCAGATAATTCTTTGTTGTGGATGGCTGTCTGATGTATTGTACATTCCTGACCTGTACCCATTAGATGCCAGTAACATCGTCTTTATCCCCTAGCTGTGACAACCAAACATAGCTCCAGACATTGCGAAAATGTCTTCGGAGTGGGGGGCAAATTTGTCTCCAGTTGAGAACCACAGATCTATATCAGTAATAATCTCTCCAATCAAAGATATGCCCACTCAGAATTTCCCCTATTATTAACATTTTGCATTACTGTGGTATACTTGTTTTCTGGTTTTGTTTAGAGAGGTCTTGAGTGTAATTTTAATGTTGAACTTACATAGGGTCATTGTGTTAAAATGTTTTGGTCAAATGGTACTAAGAGTTTTTCAGTTGATTGTTGTGAATGTTTTAAATGAACTTACCCTCTATGAATGAGTTTCATCATTTTATTTCCAATATTTTTCACTTCTTTCTTGTCTTAAATGCATTGTCAAAGTAAGCAGCCGTATTGGAGTGGTGATTGTGATCTTCCTTGTTTTGTTTCTGATTTTAGTTTGTTCCTGACCTTAATGGAAATTCTCCTCATGTCTTGAAGTTAATATGTGATGCTTACTGTGGGTTTCTGGGTTTCTGATGGATAATATAGATTATTTACTAATTTCTCTTGATTCCTCTTATCAAGTATTTTATCAGGGTTTTATTGAGTACTTTTTTGTTTGTATTGAAAGTAGTCATATGGCTTTTTTTAATGTGTTAGCATCGTCGATTTCCTAACATAATTTCCTAATACTGAACCATCTCTTAATTTATTTAGTTGCAACTTTAGAGCTATATTACCCTCACAGAATAAATTAAGAAACTCAATTTTTCTTTTTCTTCCCTAATGTACTATACCGCTTTAAATAACATGGGAGTGATCTGTTCATTGAAGGTTCGTAGAATTTTCTCAGAAAACTTGAGTCTTGTGCTCTTTGGTGGAATGATATTAGATATTTCATCACCTTTTTCATTCTACTGTGATGAGTCTTTTTCTTTTTTATTTTCTTTTTAAAGATTTTATTTTTAAGTAATCTCAACACCCAATGTGGGGCTCAAACTCACAACCTGAGATCAAGAGTCTCATGTCCCACTGACAGCCAGCCAGGTGCCCCATGATGAGTCTTTTCAATTTTTCTTTCTGTTAACTTAGTTAATATATTTCAAAGCTTAGCTGTTTTTTTTTTTTTAGATTTTTTTTCTTTTTAAAGTAATGTTCACACTCAAAGTGGGGCTCAAGAGTCACATGCTCTAGGAACTGAGCCAGCCAGGTGCCCCATAGTTAATATATTTGAGACTTACTGATAAAAGTGGTTCATGGCATTCCTAGTGTTATTCATATATGTTTTTCTTTATAAAACTCAGAAAGGTATACTTAATGGCTTCTCCAAATTTACCGGTAAGAGTTCATGTGAAGCATTTGTTAAAAATACAGATTCCTAGACCCTTCCTTAGAGATTTCCCCAGAAATTCATTAAGTCTAGAGTGGGAACTGAGATCTATAGTTTCAACAGGATCTCAACTGATTCTTCTCAGGTAAATTAGGAAATTCTAATCTGTTTTACTGTTCTTTTAATTCCTTGTACCAATTTTCCTGCCTGGCTCTGGAATTGACTGTTAAGCTCATTTATTGCCATTCTTTCTTATATCCTTGGATACTTCTTTGGCTTTGTCCAGTAGCATTTGACATAATTGTTTTCATTGCCATTAATTTCCCTAAAGTTTATAATTTCATTATTATTTCCTCTTTAACTTAGTATTTAGTTTATCTTGTAAGCAAATTGGTTGTGGATTGAGGGAGAACTATCATTTTTATGGACATAAAAGTATCAGTTTTCTCACTAGTAAAATGGGAATAATGCTGGTATCTGTCTCAGCATTGTTCTTTGAAGACTAAATAAGATAACTCTTAAAAAAGTGTTTAGCAGATTATGTCAGACTTTCAGTAAACATTTTAGTAAGTTGTATTTTGTATTGCTTTGCTTCTAGTTTTTTGGTGTTTTGTTTTGATTTGTTTTGTTTTGTTTTGTCAGAGAGAGAGCACAAGCAGTGGGGGCTGGCAGGCAGAGGGAGAAGCAGGCTCACCGCTGAGCAGGGAGCCCGATATGGGACTCAATCCCAGGACCCTGGGATCATGACCTGAGCCAAAGCAGACGCCTAACTGACGGAGCCACCCAGGCATCCTGCTTGTTTCTAGTTTTATTGTAGTTAGAATGTGGCCTCCTTATTGTATTATAATAAGGGATTTTCCTTTGGTCTTTGACATGTCAGGTTTTCTAAAAATTTTTAGAGTGTTTGGATGGAATATGTATGTAAGAAACTAACTATAATTTAAGTCAGATGTATTGTGTTATTAAATCCTTCATGTGCTTAACTAATATTTCTACTAACACTCTTTAATCTGCATAGTTTTGAGGGAGGTATGTTCAGTTCATTTCTTCCTCTGTGATTTGTTTTTAATTTATTGATTCAACAAATACTTATTGTTTTCATATGGCAGGCATTTTGTAACAGTTGGGGAATACAAGAGTGAACAAGTCTGACAAAGCTTTCACACTCTGAACTTAATGAAAAGAAATAAAAACAAATACATAAATGATTTCAGAACACGAGAACCTAAACAGGTTAGGGTGTGGCAGGAACAGCATTAAATAGGGTACTTAAGCACTGCCTCATGTGGTTTCTGAAGATGTAATTGAGCATGCACTTGAAAGGATGAGGAGAAGCCAGTCATGAGAAATTCCAAGACCATGGGAACCACAAGTGCACATCTCTGAAGTGGGAAGGAGTTTGTTCTATTCCAGGAACAGATGAAAGGCTATTATGAGAAATCAAGGGTAGCTGTGGAGCAGATTAATGTAGTCTTTAGTATAGGCCGTGGTTAAAGTTTGGAATTTATTCTGGCAGTCGTAGGAATTCACTGGTGTGTTTAATTAAAGGAGTGAAAAGATCAGTTACATGTTTGGAAAAAGATTTCTTTGGGCTGTCATTTGGAGAATGGGTTGTAGTTGGACAAGAGAAAAAGCAGGCTGACTAAAATTCGGAGGCTGTTGCCAGTATTGAAAGCAAGAAATGATGGACCAGGAGGTAGTGGTACAGATGGAGGAAGAGTTGAGAGCACTTGCTTTTGAATTACTGTAGGAGAGAAGTTTCTGCCTTGAACAACTGAATTGTGCTATTTAATATTTCATTTTCTTCCTTTGTTTCTAACAGTTTGTGTTTTGTGTGCTGTGTTTTACCATGCATAAAGGTTAATGACTTTCTTCTTGGACTGGATTATCTTTTCTCAGTTATTCCTCTTTTCCCATTTAGGGTTATTTTGCTTTGAAAATACTGCTGCTAAGCTTTTCCATTTTTGGAAATTAATTTCTGCACTGTTGAAGAGTAAATATTAAATGAGATAATTCTTTAAGTGAGCATCATATAGAGGACACCAGAATTTAGTCTCTCTATGCACATTCTTTTTTCATTTCTCTGTGTTATCTAACAGTGTTTGATACAGGCTAACTGTAAATATTTTATTTCCTGTATTTTTTTTCCTCCAAGCCATTCTCTCCCCCATATTTGGACAGAACTTAATTCATTCTCTTGGTTGTTTTGTAATTACAGTTTGATTCCTTTAATAGTACATTTCCTTTCCATTATTTAAATCTTTTTCTTTCTTTAAAAATCTACCTGATGATTCCATTACTCTTTATTAGGTCTCCCTCCCCCATTTCAATTAGAATTTTATGTGGCATTTTCTTTGGTCTTGGTCAATAATCTATTCTCTTTCCAGTTTTAATTTGGCTCACTTTAATAGTGACACATAATTGAAATTCATCAATCACATTTAAAATGAACATTAAGAAAATTGTATTAGTGGATCCCAGTACTGAGTCATTTCTTCAGAAAGTGTAGAATAAATTTCTGGATCTTTTTGGCAGTCCCCTGTAGTACTAAATTAATGCCACTGTGTATTTCCCCCATTGGCATTTTTGATATTAGCTACCCTTTTGACATTAGCTACCATTTGCATATGAAAAGGGAGATTGAAAGGGATCATTTAAAGTTTTTATATAAACCATGCAGACTTTCAAAATTGATCATTTGGAGGAAAAACATGTTATACTCATGCTGGTTTCTCTTTTCCTTAAGTTAAGGTTATTAGTGTGTGTATACACACAGTGGACCCTTGAGCAACAGGGATTTGGAGCACCAACATCACCCCACCCCCGACCCCTGCCATTTGAAAGTCTTTGCATAACTTTGGAGTCCCCCCACAGATGTAACTACTAATAGCCTGTTGTTGACCCTCAAGCCTTACCAGTAACATAAACAGTCAATTAACACTTATTTTGTATATCTATTATATACTGCATTACAGTACAGTAAGAGAAAATGTTAAAGAAACTCATAAAGGTTTGTACTGTATTTATTGAAGAAAATCTGCATATATGTGGACCCTCATAGCTCAAACCTGTGTTGTTCCAGGGTCAACTGTATTCTTAAATTTTTATTATTTATATGTTCATCTGTAAAATGTGAGCAAGAAAAAACATTATTTTATTTTCATCAGTACCTGATACATTACTCGGGGTGGATTAGGAACTAAATAAGTATAACTGGTGAGTTGTTTGCTTTATCATTCCTTGATAGTTCATCTTACTGATTTTTCTCTTTTCAGTTAATGGAGAATCATCCTCATCTGCACCAACCAATAATGCTTCCACCATGGCTACTGCAACAGTACCTGAAGAAACCTCCTTGTCTTCAAATTGCACTAATACTACTATTGAAGATCCTCCACAAGAAATACTGACTTCCTCAGAAAACAATGAATGTATTCTTTCTAACAGTGCAGCATTTGGATCTGAAGCTAGAAGTACTTTAGACCCTGCTGCCTCTAATTCTGGAAATAATTCTGCTTTTGAGGCAGCCAAATTAAGACAACCAGATGGGTGTGCGGAACCTGTACGGCAACAGTCTGGAAATACCAACACAGAAACTTTGCCATCAGGGTATGTTAAATATATTTTTTTAGAAGTTTGACTTACATTTGAATAGCAACTTTTTAATAATATGACTGTTGAATGTGTATATAAAATTTTTCCATTGTTTAGTAATTTGAAATCAAAGTTGGAATCTGATTGATATAATTCATTTGCCACAAACCAAGTACTTTTTAAAACTGAGGACAGTTACTAATGAAGTATGTGCAGTATGAAGGAAAAAGAAAAAACCTAATGTTAATTTGCAAGACACACTTGATTTGATTCTTGGTTTATTTTTACTTCTAGAGAAGAATGACCATAACACTATATAATTACTTCAGTTCTCTAGCTTCCTTTATGGTCTGTTCCCCAGGGCCCAACATGGCCATCCTTTTTCTCAGTTAGCACTGAATGCTGAGAAAGTCACCTAACTCTGCTGATTACCTCTGTTAAAAATTCAGGTTTTCGTTGCTGCTTAATAATTCTTAGTTCCCTTTAAATTTTCCCATTGAAAATATTCAGCTTCCCAAGATATCCTTTAAAGAGTTATCCTATGTGTGTATTCCATTTGGTCATCTCTCCCAGATTTACTTAACAGGTTTTTTTGACTCTTTACTTGGCTTTGATGATACTAATATGAGTTAATCATTCATTGTCTCGGACTTCAAAAAGTTTATTTCTAGTGGCTCAGATTTGTACACATATATGTGGTACAGTTTGATGGTGCTGCAATAGACGTACGGACGCAGTGCTTCCCTGCACAGCTCGCAGCAGTTAGCAGGGCTCCTCTTGGAGCTGTGGAAACTGCACTGCTAGAGGTCTTCTGCCCTCAGTTTCTCATCGCAGTCATTGTATTCATAGCCCTGTCTTGTTTTCTGAACTGTTTTTCTCAGTGTTGTTTGCTGCCTCATCTGATTTGCCCACTGCCTACTAGTGATTTCAGCCTTTTTTAGCCTTTGTTCTTATGCTTGCATGCTCTTCTTCCTCTGTTGGCGCTCATGCTCTCCCGTCACTGTAACTATCAAATCTGTTTGTCCGGGCCAGACCTTTTTCTGAGCTTATTTTCAGCTACTTCTGGAAATCCCCACTTGTTTCCTGCCAGCATTTCAGACCTTAAAGTATCTTCCCTTCTCTCTCAAAAATCTCTTTGTCCCTTTGTTTTCGGTCTTTGGCAGCTTAGTCACTTATCCTAGTTTCATGTGTCTGCCACTGTGACACGTATATCTAAGAAGCTGTTAAGAACCTCATGGTCTGGTGGGAGGGTAAAGATAAGTAAGCAGCAACTATACCGCATAGTTAAAAGTGGGCTAGACCTCAGTTTAGCAGGTTGTGGGTGGGGAGAGTAGCCTACACTACTGAGATCAAAGAATACTTTCTGAAAGAGATGACCCTTGAGTGCATTTCTACCAGAGGGTTAGGAGTTAGCAGAGCAGTAATGTAGGCGCCAGTAGTGAAAGGTTTCATTTTCAGTAGAGCCAACTGTATGTTCAGATCTCTGGCATCCATAAACATGTATAAGTAGAATTCAGGAAATAGTATTTTGTTACAGCTTGAGTTCAGCATTTGAGGAAGTGACACATGTAGTACTAAAGAGTAAACAGTTCTATGAAGAATTTTGTATACTTTTTCTAAGAGTGTGGGAGTATTTTCCTGAAAACCATGAATAAACATTAATGAATTTTAAGCAGGGTTGTGGCATTGTCCTGTTTACATTTTAGTTAGGTCATGCATTCTAGCAGTGGTATAGACAGATTTTAGGAGTCAAGGAGACAAGTTAGGATAGCAGCCAGGCTGGTTTATAAATGAGAGAAGCAGGCATTATGATTTAAAATGATAATAAGCACATAAGCTTAATTCTGTGGGGGCCAAATAAATGCTTCAGCATGCCTATAGCCACCATATGTGATCTTTGTGTTAGGAGACTTTTGTAGTAACCTACATAAGTGATTTTCAAGTTGCAGGTTGTACCCCATTAGCAGATTATGACCAGTATTTGAACACATAATTGAAGTAAATCAGTATAGACCAGAATAGAAAATACTGAAGAGTGTTAGTTGAGGTGAGAGAAAACATTGTTTCCAGAAAGTTTATTTTTCTGGTGCGGGTTTGTGTGTATAAAATCTGTAGGTAAATAGCATTCTAGTACAGAGATGTTTATGTAAAACATATTTCTTATTCTGTGAACTGTCATCAAAAAAGTTCAGAAGCGGGGGTACCTGGGTGGCTCAGTTGGTTAAGTGTCTGACTCTTGGTTTTGGCTCAGATCATGATCTCAGGGTCCTGGAATTGAACCCAGCTTCGGGCTCCACGTTCAGCCTAGAGTCTGCTTATCCCTCTCCCTCTCCTCCTCACTCCTGCTCGCACTCTCTCTCTCTCTCAAATAAATAAATAAAATCTTAAGGAAAAAAAGATGCTTTAAAAAAGAAAAGTTTAGAAACTTCTAATCCAGGTGAAAAATTAAAATAGCCAGCACTAAGATGGACGCTAGTCTCATAGGGTGATGATAAGGTGTATCCTGGTAATTAGTTGTGAAGAGGCAGTAGAAAAGAAGAATGGAACAAAGGTTGATTCTTCTGGCTTAGGCAGTACTCTCTTTGTGTAACTTGTCCGAGTTAGCAGTTTTCAAATTTACATCATCTTCTCTCTTTCCTCAGAAATCTTTCTTAGTTCCTGTGTTTCCTCTCTTTGTAACTTGCTCAGCTATTTAGCTAATTACCAGTGAAATCACGAGTGTTCTGAGAGAAGAGTATTCCAGTCTGGAGATGATGTTTGAATGTTATGCCAAGCATTATCTCACCCAAAGACCTTTGCATTTGCCCAGACTTGTGTGTGGAATGTTATTCCTCTGATATCTGCATGACTCATTCAGGTCTCTGCTCAAATGTTACCTTACTCCAGGGGCCTTTTCTGATTCCCCCTGTTTAAATCAGGCCGCTCTGCACCCATCCCCTTACGCTGTCTTATTTTTGCCCAGCTTTTTGCTAGGAAAATTTATAAACATGCAGAAAAATTTAAAGAATTTGCCAGTGAACACCCTGATACCTAACAGTAAATTCTGTAATTGACATTTTACTGTTCGCTTTATCTCCTGTCTCTTCATCTCTCTATCCATCTAACTTTTAAATGCAGATCAGTGAGTTGCAGACATCAGTATATTTTGCCCTTCAGTACTTCAGCTTTTGTCTGTCATTAACTAGAGTTCAATATTTGTTTAAAGTTTTTTAGGTAAAGTTTACATTCCATTTTGATGCGTTTGGACAAACACATATATTGGTGACCAAACCCTTATCAAAATATTGAATATTACCATCATCCCAGAAAGTTCTCTAAGTACCTTTTTCAGTCAGTCACTGTTGTAATTTTTTTTCCACTATAGACTTTAGATTAGTTTTCCCTGTTACAGAACTAAGTATAAATGGAATCAGCATGAATTTTTTGAGTCGGGTTCTTCTAATCAGCATAACTTGTATTATTTTTCTTTGTAACACTTAAATCACCATGTGA
This sequence comes from Callorhinus ursinus, assembly GCF_003265705.2. Lineage (NCBI taxonomy): Eukaryota > Metazoa > Chordata > Mammalia > Carnivora > Otariidae > Callorhinus > Callorhinus ursinus. The sequence continues at coordinate 34,682,498 of NW_027397067.1, forward strand.
CATATATTTGTGTCTAGTCCGTTTTCTCTCCACTGGACTGGAAAGGGCTTTATTTTGTCCATTTCTGTACTTCTTGTACCCAAAACCATGCCTGCCATATAGCAGGTACTCAATAAATTTTGTTAAATAAGTGAATTAGTGCCTGATTAAATGATTTTGAGTGAGTGAACAACTGGGCAAAGGCCCTGGCTTGTAAATGCTTCTGAGGAAGTGGTTAACAAGGTCAAAAACTGCTAAAAAATTTAAGATAAGAACTGAAAGGCACCGATTGAATTTAACAACAAATTATTTATTGTTGACCTTTGACAAAGCAGTTTCTGGGAAATAGAGCTGTATTCAGAGTGCTGTGTAATGGAGTGAATGGGAAGGGTAGAAGTGTGTAGAAAACATTTAAAGAGAACTGGTATGTAAAGCTTTTTACCTGTGAACACACAGGGAAAGGAATGTTTGGTTGGTGGAAATGCGCAGGAGGAAATGGAGAACTGAGGGTTAGTTTTTGTTTTATAAAATGGGAGAGTTTAAAGTTTGTTTGTTTAAATGGGAGAGACTTTAAAGGGTAGTCAGATTCTAATGAGGAGGAGTCTGTGGACACGGAGGTTAGCAGTACAGGAGAGAATGAGGTAACTGTTCTTTGTGGTTTATGAGAAGGCAAGTCTTACTATCTGTCCCATTATCCAAGTTTGAAACCGCTAGTTATTCAGTCAGTAACTTAATTCGGTTATTTTATTGTAATATATTTCACCAAATTCTTCCATATTTACTTACTCAAGTGTGCTCTGGTCAGAAGTCACAAAGGGATTGAACTTCGTTTCGGCCACTGGTGCTTCAGTGAAGGCCACAAAAAGGAAGAGAGCAATAGTAATTTTTTAACAGATAAGTTTAACAACTTACATGATCCTGAGTCAGTTGTGAACTTGGGCATTTGTATTGTTCATAGTTATTCTGAAACATTTTGTGATGTGTTTATTGGATGCAGCTTAAAAGTAAACTATTAATTTTTTTACATGTCTTTTTTAAGTAAGTATGTGTATATGTGTACACCTTGTGTAGGGAATAGCTTTAATATGTATAATCATTGTGTAAGAAAATAATTTAGGGATGCCTGGGTTGCTCAGTCGGTTGAGTGTCTGACTCTTGGGTTTGGCTCAGGTCATGATCTCAAGGTCATGAGTTCAAGCCCTGTGTTAGGCTCCATGCTCAGTGGGGAGTCTGCTTGAGATTCTCTCTCCCTCTCCTTCTGCCCCACCTCCCACTCCGCTCTCTTTCTCTCTCTAAAATAAATAACTTTAAAAAAAAAAAAGTTTAATAATTAAAGGCCAAGAGGAATCAAATTAAATTGGTTCCTGGGGTTTAAGAGAGAGAAAAATACTTCCATTTATTCTACTTTCAATTGAAAACAAGAATGTTAAACTCAGAAATAAGGAGGTTTTTATATTTTATATTTAACATTTTTCTTCTATACCATATTACAGAAAAGAATGGAGAGGAAGAAACAGGAATCACAGAGGAGAAAACAAGAGTAGGGAAAATAAGAGATTGAGAATCTTTGAGATGGAACAGAAAAAGATGAAATTGGGATGTCCAAAAACTCAGGAGTTTTACCAAAAACAAGAGGGAGATAGTTGTATACAAAAAGAAGACACTGTATGGATATCGAAGAATTTTTGTGGAGCAGTGTCACCACATACACTTCTTTAATGTAGTTTCTGCTAAAATCTTTTAGATACATATTTTTGAAATTGCAGGCAAAAGTAAATATTACCTCATTAACATTTTGTGCCTTGAGTGTGATATTAGGCTGAAAGTTCTCTACTTTTGCTTAAACTTGTCTTTTTTTTTAAGATTTTATTTATTTATTTGAAAGAGAGAGCACGAGCAGGGTGAAGGGCAGAAGAAGAAGGAGAAGCAGACACCCTGCTGAGCAGGGAGCCCGATGCGGGGCTCAATCCCAGGACCCTGAGATCGTGACCTCAGCGGAAGGCAGCTGCTTAACCGACTGAGCAGCCCAGGCATCCCTAGATTTGTCTTTTCTGATGATACATTTCTGATAATAAATTTTCTGATGATAAATTCTATAAATTAGTAACTTTTTAAAACTTTAGGTATTACTTTATCCTCCTTTAACTATATTTATTGAGTTTCTGATACTGTTAATAGAAAGGGAATAATTAAGAACTTAAAAGGCACTAATAATTGGGAAAAGAAACTTTATATGTGTGTAAAGTAAGACTTATTGGTAATTTTCCTGATTATAAGAAGGAATGATTTTTCAGATTGTCTTAGTTATCTTTTATTTTTGTTTTTGCATTTTTATTAAAGGTGGGAACAGAGAAAAGATCCTCATGGTAGAACTTATTACGTGGATCATAACACTCGAACGACCACATGGGAGAGGCCGCAACCTTTACCTCCAGGGTAATGTGGCATCTTTATGCATTTCCAGTTGTGTTTTATCATACATGTGATTTCTTAAACTTATTTATTATAACATAAAATGATTCTTTCATTGTGCATGTTATATTTCTTTCATTTACTTCTGTGAATAATAATTTCAGTAAATGAGATTTTTTATATCGTATCTCTTCTACAGTTAGTCTGAAGGGGCTTCCTCAAGAGATTGTCAAACACTGGCATGAGTTACTAAGAATAGTTATGGAATTTTGGTCCAATTGCAGTGCTTGTCATTGGTTTTTAAGGAATGAAAGGCCTATTTAGGAAAATTTGTATGTATGGTTCTCCACAGATAGTGGTCTAAGCTATGTTACATGAGATTTAATGATATAATAAGAGATGTGAGAGTGGTTCAAAGTTATGATCTAAAAGATTACTGTAAGTAAAATTGTATTACATTATGGCTAAACTTATAGAGGGTCTTAAATGAATAAAAACATTTCTATTACAGGCTAAATAAATTCATGCTGTTAGGCTGTCATTCACGGTCATTCACAAACAGATCTTCCTTTTCCTTTGTGTTCTTATCTTTCATAACTCTTTATACATATTGTGCTGATAGCTAGTTGAATTGTATTATTTATATATATATATACTTTTTAAGATTTTGTTTTTATTTATTTATTTGCCAGAAAGAGAGCACATGAGAGAGGGCACAGGCAGGGGGAGCAGCAGGTAGAGGGAGAAGCAGGCTCCCCACTGAGTAGGGAGCCCGATGCGGGGCTCCATCCCAGGACCCCAGGATCATGACCTGAGCCAAAGGCAGACACTTAACCAACTGAGCCAGGTGTCCCTATTATTTATTCTTCTCAGACACTCTATCTGAGGGGCACCTGGGTGGCTCAGTTGGTTAGGCATCTGCCTTCGGCTCAGGTCATGATCCTGGGGTCCTGGGATTGAGCCCTGCCTTGGGCTCCCTGGGAGCCTGCTTCTCCCTCTGCCCCTCCCCCTCGTTTTGCTCTTTCTCTCTCTCTCTCAAATAAATAAATAAAATCTTTTAAATACATACATACATATGTACATACATACCCAAAAAACCCCACTCTGCCTGTACCTGCAATATTTTCCTTATTGTCTTTGCTACTCACTCAGAGTATCTGTCCTTCCAGATGTAACTTAAAGGTCCACCAATATAAAACACAGTCCAAGTCCAGAAAATTCAAGACAAGTAATGTTATTTTTGTGAGATTGGTTGCTGAAAGGATTGTTAAATCATTGTATGAGTTAATGGCACAGAGAAGAAGTGTTTGTGAGGGAGCTGAGATGGGGGTAAGTAGGAGAACTCTAGGCTTGCCTTGTCCCTCGAATAAGCTACATATCTAAGTTAATGGCACAAATTGACTTAACAGTTATCTGAACCTGGGAGGATGGAGAGAACTTCAGTCGGTGGTGAAATAGGAAAGGGCATTTTGTTTTGAGGGAATATTCAAACAAAGAGATGACAAAGTGAAACATACACACTTGGGACCAGCAAGTGAGTTGATTTGACTTTCGTGTAGGTCCCTTGAAAGGGCTCAGGAGAGATGAGGCTGAAATGGTGAATGGATTCATTTTTAATGCTGTGCCAGAGAGCTGTGATAGGTGGAATGACATGACTGAATCTGCACTGTGTTCAGCCGGATAACAGCAGGAAAGTTAAAGACCTGTAAGTTGAGTTACAGCCCTGAACTTGGGCAGTGGCTGGAAGGGCAGATCGCTAGGTGTACAGTGAGCACTCGGTAGCTTCTTAACCAGATAAAGAGAGAGGATAGTCAGATTGATACTGAGACTATTCAGTCTTTGGCCCCTTTTTTAGACAGTTCTTAGAAATCATGTAGTGGTAGAATGGGAAGGCAATTTAGCTAAAAAAAGCAAGTTACATATTCAAAATTTTACAGTTATGTTGTCGTGTCTCTGACTTTTAGATTATATGAGTGAATTGTTAACTAAAGACTTTCCAGTTTCTGTTCAATTTTTATTCATGCTTACTTTGTTGATGGTAGTTGGGAAAGAAGAGTTGATGATCGCGGCAGAGTTTATTATGTGGATCATAACACCAGAACAACAACCTGGCAGCGGCCCACCATGGAGTCTGTCCGCAACTTTGAGCAGTGGCAGTCTCAGCGGAACCAGTTGCAGGGAGCGATGCAGCAATTCAACCAGCGATACCTCTATTCGGTAAGAGCAGGTTGTGAGATGTCAATACAACTCTTCCTCCTGGCATTTGCTCTTTTCTACTTTGGTGATTTTGAAATGTTACAGACTGCACTGCAAGGTATTTTTTATTTACTCTTTAATAAATAATTATTTCTGATATACATACACTAGGTTTTTTTTTTTTAATTCTAGTTTACTAACATAAGTACAGTTTTTGTCTTTATTAAGTGGTAGTTTCGTAAGTGAAATTTCTTGATGAAATAATTTGTCTTTCCTAATTCCCTTTAATTGGAATTATTTTGTTTGCTTTAAACAAAACTGGTTACCTTACTTAAGATCAGGCTTGCCATTTTCCAGATGTTCTGATTCCCATCTCAGATTCTCAGAAACAACACTTTCATGTGGAAATAGTTTTGTCTGAGAAATCTAATGCTATCTGAAAATTTGACCAATTGATGGTCCATTTATTGCCATAAGCAAACATCCACAAGAAGACGGGGGTTAGGGCCCCCCGGGTGGCTCAGTTGTTAAGCGTCTGCCTTCGGCTCGGGTCATGATCTCAGGGTCCTGGGATCGAGCCCCGCATCGGGCTCCCTGCTCCGCGGGAAGCCTCCTTCTCCATCTCCCACTCCCCGGCTTGTGTTCCCTCTCGCTGTGTCTCTCTCTGTCAAATGAATAAATAAAATCTTAAAAAAAAAAAAAAAAAAGATGACGGGGTAGAGGGAAACCTTTGTTAAATAGGTTTGATCACAGGAAGTGGAAAATACAAATTTTAAGTACCGGGCATCTCTAGAGAGTGTTTTGAAGCAACTTGAAAACCCAAAACATAGAGGCTAGCAGATAGGGAGGAATTAGGAAAGACACAAAAAGAAAACTTAAATAACTCTTTTTTCATTATCCTGCCTCAACTTGGCTCTTTTGGCTCCATTTTCTTCAGAGGTTAAATAATAAGTTCTCATTTGCAGGTTGACCCATTCTCCTGGTATTCTGTAGCCAGCATAGAGGGAGTGGGCCAACCCAGCTTACATAGCATCTCCTGCTGCCACCAATTGCTGGTTCTTTAAAACTTGTACAGAAATCTGTAGTAAGGTTTCGTTGTTTAGCTGTATATAGTAAACAAGAAATTACGTACTGTGTGCTTTTGTTCTAGGTCAACTTAGCTGTATATGTGAAAACCTTGGGGAAACAGGGCAGAATTAGGTCATAGGGATGTAGTAGTAGAAGTGTGTTCTCCTGCATAGAACATCCTTAAACAGGCTGAGGTGTAATTATCTAAGTATAGCACAAGTCTGGGATAAAAGTCCAGGCTAACACATACATTGGCTTAGTAAATGCCACCTGGTAACCCAGATTCTGTGTGCATTGTTACCATGCTTCATGCTTACCTCGGTCATACAGAGCTGCTGCCCTTTGGGCTTCATTGCCCATTGTAGACAGGAAGAAAGGGAAAGGGGAATGAGAAGGGCAGATGGCTTTTATCTTGCAAGCCCTGCCTTTTTACTCGAAAAGGGATGCCCTTATTCTGCCAGTGCTCACTGGCTAGAATTGGTCGTTCTACCAACTCAGCTGTGAGGAAGGCTGGAAATGGAATATTAGATGGACACATTGCTACCTCAAACAAAAACATGGTTTGAGTGTCAAGGAAGAAGGCATGGGAAATGGATATTGGGTAAAATTAACAACATCTATTATAAGGTTATAAAATATTTATCAAGATTTATTAAGATGTATTTTTTCAGGTGATGATTTTTATATTTATCATTCTTTTAAAATTGATAGAATGTTTATATTTTCTTCTGAATATATTTCTGGGTTATAATATATGTAAGCATGAATGTTTTTATTTATGAATATATAAAAGAATACTAATATTAAGATAAAGATTTACTTGTATAAAGATGATACTGGATTTTAATGTTGGTTTTATTAGTAGGTGTGTCTTAATGAGAACTGTGATTATTATTGTACTTTTAAATATTTTTCATTTAAATACCACAACTTTCTGTATGCTCTTCTCTCTCATTTTCACTCCTAACAGATTATTGTAGAAGGGCTAGAAAATTAAAATATTGATCTCAATATATTATTTCTAAATCATCTTAGAAAAACTAATGATTTTATCAACTGATGGATTCCTCTTAACTCATAACATTTTTAAATGTACTTTGTGTCTTGAAATCACTTTATTCACATTCCTTTATCATATTTTTTAGAAAATCACTATAAAATGTGGTTCTACCAAGTATTTAGTTTATCTTTGCTTTTATATTAATGTTTTTATTTTTCCCTCCAACCCTTTCTCCAATCAGGCTTCAATGTTAGCTGCAGAAAATGACCCATATGGGCCTTTGCCACCAGGCTGGGGTAAGCTGATATGTTGTTGGTAAAAATATCTGAAGGTATATATAGTAAATAGTCATTAAATGCTGTGCTTACTCTATTTTTTAGAAAAAAGAGTGGATTCAACCGACAGGGTTTACTTTGTGAATCATAACACGAAAACAACCCAGTGGGAAGATCCCAGAACCCAAGGGTATGTGTGTGCTGTGGCCTTAATTAAGTCATCTTACATATATCTGTGGATAGAATCAAGTAAACCTTGATTTGGATGTTTTTAGTACCTAGAAAATATTCACCTATGACTCTAACTTTATCTTTTAGCTTACAGAATGAAGAACCCTTGCCAGAAGGCTGGGAAATTAGGTATACTCGGGAAGGTGTTAGGTACTTTGTTGATCATAATACAAGAACAACAACATTCAAAGATCCTCGCAATGGGAAGTCATCTGTGTAAGTGAAAACCTGAAGTTCTTAAATGCTGTTTAATGAGGACATAAAAACTTAGCTTCAAGTTTAACAACAGATTGTACTTTATGGATCAAGAAAACCTATATAAGTAAGAGCCCGGTATACCCATCTTTGCTTTACATTACTACAGAATGAATTTGTAGCACATAATGTGTTAATGATGATAACAAATATTTATCTAGTGATTGCTATGTGCAGAGTATTGTTCTAAGAACATTGTATAAACTAGCTCATTTTATTTCCCAACAACCTTAAGTAGATACTATTATTTTCCATTTTTCAGTGCAGAAACTGAGGCTTAGGGAGCATAACTAACTTATGCAAAACCAGGCGGAAGGGAATAGAGCTGGTTTCAGACCAAGGCAGCCTTCACAGAGACTGTGCTCTTAACTGCCCATCATGCTACTGTAATTCATGAAGGAATGAGATGTTAACACATTTGAATTTTCCAGATAAAAGTATCTTAAAACAGAGCTCACCTTCATCCTTACTCTTAGGTGTGATATCTTTGCATCACAAAGAAAACAGAAGCAACCATAAAAGGGTTTTTGTTTTGTTTTTTGTTTTTTTTTGCAAATTCCTACTGTCAGATCTGCCCACCTCCCAGCATCCGTCTTCCTTCTTGATCCTATAGGTGAATTATCATTGTTCCTATCAAAGGCAGTCCCTTTGCTGGCACTCTAGATCTTTCCCATTTCCCATTTAATTGCTCCAGCAGTTACCGTCTTTCTATCCTCCATCGTCACTTTTTCTTCTTCTACTGAATTATTCCTCCTCAGCTGCTGTTTCTCCTCTATTAAAAACAAACAAAAACACAACATTTTACCTTGCAAATTAATTCTGTGAAAATTCGTTTTTATTGCTGCCCTCTACAGGAAAAGTACCTGAAAGCATTGTCTCTACATTGCTGTTTCTAGTATCTCTTTCAAACAAACTACAGGGAAGTTCCACTGACCCTGAACTTGTTAAGGATACCAGTGACCTCCACATTGTGAATTGTTAATTCAGGAGTTGGTTGCAGTCCTGTCTCATTTGATTTAGGAGCATTTGACACAATACATTTCTAGCTACCTCAACTTCAGATTATGTCCAGAATCCACTTAGGTCTCACCACATCCACTGCCACCACATGGTCACCTGAAGTGTTGCTTCTGTCTCTCTGCTTTCTACCCACACCTCGTATAATGTTATTCTCCATACAGCAACAGGATTGACTTTTTCTCTCTTTTTTCTATTAAGTATAAAGTCATTCCTTCACACAAAAACTTTTCAGTGATTTCCCATCTCGGAGTGAAAAGGAGAGTCCTCACAGTGGCCTCCACTGCCTTACAGAATGTGACCCCTGTTAGCTCTTCATTTTCATCTCTGTTTTCTCCCATCATTCATTCTGCTTCAGCTTCACGGGCCCCCTAGCTATACCTCAAGCACCTGGGCTTTTACCTCTGAATAAAAGGGTCTTTTATTCTGCTCTTTCCCCAAATATGTACATGACTTAATGCCCTCCATGTTTTTGGTCAAATATTAATTTGTCTGTGAACTCAACGCTGTTCACCCATTTCAGAATTTTAAACTTCTCCCTATACCACTCCATATCTTTTTTACACTGCCTTTCTCTCTCTCTCCCTCTCTCTTTTTCCTGTTTGAGGAACAGGAGTGATAAAACGTTTATCCCCTTCTAACACACTTCATAGATAGTGTACGTATTGTTTCTTGTCTGTCCCCTTAAGTGATATATAACCTCCACAAAAACAGGGTTTTTACCTGTTTTATTAACAAATAACACTCTCATTGGTTAGAAGAATGTCAGGTAATACTATATATTTCACAAATATTTCTTCAGTGAATTCACTTGAACCTAACAACATAAGAGAACATTTTCCATCCATTCCAAAATGTTCCCTAAGATCATGAAAGTTCTTTGTGCTTGTATCGTAGGCTCTCCCTCAAAAGGCGGAAGCCTCAGGCCTCCTCAGTGTGAATTGAACCTATCCCTCGTGCAACCCATTCTGCCTCTTCCCTCACTGATCAGTTGAGCCGTGTGACCTGGATGTCAATTATTCTTAGAAATTACTTTTACTTTGCATACTGTTCAGCAATGTTTCTTTCAGTTTGAGATTAGGTTTAAGTTGTGGTAGAATTTCCTTCCCTGTCTCTTCTGTCTAGAGCTTCTATACTCCTTAGATTTAAGTGTTATCAAAGGTTTTGTTTTTTTAATAGTAATAGACTTTAATATTTCATTTAACTAACTTCTTTACAAAAGACCCATACATACATACAATCTCACTCTTTGTGTGTGTCCTCATTGTGCAAGCCTTTTGGCCCACCAAATGTATCTTCTCTCCCAACAAATAACTTTCCTGTGGTCATTTGTAGGACTCTGGTATACTCCAGTTTCATACTGAGTATTACATATCCAGTTTTATTTTGAATTAATATGTGGTTTCTTTTTTTTTTTCTTTAGAACTAAAGGTGGTCCACAGATTGCTTATGAACGCAGCTTTAGGTGGAAACTTGCTCACTTTCGTTATTTGTGCCAGGTACTACAGTGGTAAATAAATCTTATGTTCATAATCACTTTGTCTTACCTTTATACTATACCTATACTACAGCTTACATGATGTCACGATATTATTTTTGTTTTTAGTCTAATGCACTACCCAGTCATGTAAAGATCAATGTATCCCGGCAGACACTGTTCGAAGATTCCTTTCAACAGGTAAGGAAGATTTTATCAGAATAAACAGTTCAACTTGTCTGATTATATCCTATATATATATTAAGGGAGTTAGGGTTTAGAAATTTTAAATCATGACTGCCACTTACTGAGTTTCCATTATAATAATAGTCATAATAAACCCCATCATGTATTGAGTGATTGCCATATGCTTGGCACTGGCATCTTACAGGTATCATTTCATTTAATTCATCCTCACAACATCCCTTTGTGATAACTCTTACCATTATGTCCATTTTATTTTTTTACTTTATTTTTTTTGAAAATTTTATTTATTTATTTGACAGAGACACAGCGAGAGAGGGAACACAAGCAGGGGGAGTGGTAGAGGGAGAAGCAGGCTTCCCGCTGAGCAGGGAGCCCGATGCGGGGCTCGCTCCCAGGACCCCAGGATCATGACCTGAGCCGAAGGCAGACACTTAATTAACGACTGAGCCACTCAGGCGCCCCCATTATGTCCATTTTAAATGAAGCTTAAATAGTTTCTGGAACAAGGTGACACATTTTGACACTTTTCTAAGACTTCATTAACTCAAACAAGTCTTGATAATACAACCAAATTAAAATTAAATCAGTATAGATACTCTTATTCCATGTAAGTATCCATCCCTTTAGTAATGCTGGTGTTCATTCTTACCTCCTCTAGGAGGTTTCAGTTTTAAAGGTTAAGATCTCAGAGAGACCTTGTCTGAGCACACTAGTCAAGATGGGAGTCCCTGCTCACCTCCCTCATAGTCCCATTTTAGCCCTTTATGTATTATTTTCAGTAACACTTAGCACCACCTGACCCATTTTATTTGTCTCCCTTACTAGAAGGTAAGCTCCATGGGAGCACAAACTACTTCATTTACTGCTGTTACGCTTAGTACCTAGAATAGTGCCTTGCACATAGCAGCTATTCAGTAAACATTTGGTGAATGAATAAATGTAATATGTCTGCCTTTCCTGAATCATCTGCAGAATATTTAAAGATAAAAAAAATCAAAATATTATCAGTTCTTTTTTTCTGATGATATGGAGAATTTTCCATAAAAGTCTTCTCATTCCTGCCCCCCCCTCCAAAGTATTACAATGATGAACTGAAAGTCCCTGTTTATACAGGTACATAGGGACTTTTTTTTTTTTAAGATTTTATTTATTTATTTGTCAGAGAGAGCACAAGCAGGGGAAGCAGCAGGCAGAGGGAGAAGCAGGCTCCCCGATGAGCAAGGAGCCCGATGTGGGACTCGATCCCAGCACCCTGGGATCATGACCTGAGCCAAAGGCAGACGCTCAACTGACTGAGGCTCCCAGGCGTCCCGGTACATAGGGACTTTTACATAAACAAGCCAAAATGAAATAGCAGCACTCCAAAATCAGAGATGTTCATATCCTAGCTTAATTTTACTAGCTGTTGGAATTCGGGCAAGATACTTAATGCAGCTATTATCAAAACATTTTTTGGTTTGAGTTAATAAATTCTTAGTGTGTTCTAAGCTCTGTTTGAGCTTTCTTGTAGTAAGTGTACATCCAGATTCATGAAAAACTTTATTTTGCTTTGTCCTCTGGTGTGGGGAGAACCATGGTCTGTTTGATGTGCGTGACTGTCTATGAGGCGAAGTCCTGCTGCTGAGCTGTGCTGTCAAGACCGGACATGCCGGTCTTGTTCTTGATTTTGACACGTGTGGTGGAAGTTATTCATTGTTATCTAACAGTAAAGCCTGTTTGCTAGAATCCTAATGTAAGCCATTAAGGATTGTGAAAATTGGGTATACATATTGTATAAATTCTTTGCTTTAGCTGAGTTCCTTTCCTACTGAGAAATGGTATATGTGGCATAAGCAGGACCTAGAACAAGCTCTTTTGCTTCTCATCAAATGTTGCTAGTTAGAAAAATTTATAAGTCGCCTTTTACAAGATTTTGGTAAAATTTCGGGAGCAACAGGGGAAGGAATATTTTCTAAACTTAAAAGCTTTCTGTGTCACTCTTCCTCTCTTGCCACTAACCCAAAGTAGAACTACCATTTAATAGTAGAAGAGGGAAAGAGATTTTAGAAGGTGAATCACAGAAAGCTTAATAAAGTAAGTTTGTGGAACACATCAGTTGATCTCGAGTTAAAAGCATTTTTGTATGAGATAAGGAAATGTGTAATTTTGGAAATGCAGATGAAATTTAAATTGAATTGTTTTGGAAGAAACTTAATGCTGTATATGAATGTTTTAAGTATACATGTTTTTGTTTTTAATTAGATTATGGCATTAAAACCCTATGACTTGAGAAGGCGATTATATGTAATATTTAGAGGAGAAGAAGGACTTGATTATGGTGGTCTAGCAAGGTAAAATAAAAACACATCTGCTTTGAAATAATTATGTCTCCATTGTATGCAATGGATGTATTCTTGAAAAGATACATTTCTTCAGTAGCAATCCAGAGTTATTTTTTAAAAACAAAAATTAAAATATTAGCACAATTCTGGAGGTGTTATTATTACTGTCTTGGTTATCCTATACATTTTCTCTGCATATATATAAATTTTTTGTATGTGTGTTATAGTACATATGTGCTATTTTTTTAAACAGAATTGATCATACAATATGTACAATATAGCAACTTCATTTTATCATTTTATATCTCATGGACATCTTTTCGTATCCTGTATGGAGCTAATAATACCCTCCTTTATTTAATGGTGCTAATACTCTTATTTAATGACTGCATAATATTGCACTGTATGTAGATACCTTAATTAATGGATCAGCATGCATAAGGTTGTTTCTTAATTTTTGTTATTATAACAGTGTATGTTGGTTTTACGTTTATGTTTTAATCCAATCTGAGTCCTTTTGAGAATAGTCTTTCACATTCATTAAATACATTGTTAACAGTGGAAAATGTGAAGCAATATGAGTGGGAAATTGTTTAGTTTTTAACTTTTTTAATGAACGACTTTAAAAATTTTTGCTTTGCCCAAACCTAATTTGACAACAATTTATTTTTTACCAGAACACTTTCATTAAATCTTTTAAAAGAATTAAACCTGCTTTCCATAGGAACAGATCTTTTTAAACTAATATTTCAGAGGTGAACAGAATTACAAAATCACAATTTTAGTACAGCGGGCAAAAAGAGATAGGTGGGAGCATATATGTGGGATTATCAGAGGTTTGGCTAATTAGCATATTTTCTTCTCCAGTGCATTATTAAGCTTTTTCAGGAAAGAAACACTACCTATCACAATAAATGTTCCTATCACTTCTATTGTGATTTATCTCAATTTCAGGAATGTTCAGACATTAAAAAGAAAGAGCTACCTTAGAAATAAAATATGGTTTTATTTTTTACAGTGTCTGACTTTATAACATTCATATGCTTGTCTGTACTTATAGTTACCTCAGCTGTTTGGGTTTAGTTTTATGTTTTGAGGGTTTTAAAGCACATATTCAGTTACTCCATACCATGATTTTCTTACTCCCAAATTCTTAATTTTGATTCACATATTCATGTTTTGGTTTATTCAAGAGTTCACAAGGGTGATATATACTCCTTTAGTTTTGCATGTTTGAAAATGTGTTTTCTGTTGCTTTTGTATATAAACAACTTCACCAGATATAAATTCTTATGCAACACTAATTTCTCCACTACCCTGTAGACATTGTTTGACTGTCTTCTAGCACTGAATGTTATAGCATGTGAAGCGGAAGGCCAGCCCCTTGTAGGAAACTTTTGTTTTTCCTTTGGATGCCCACACAGTCCTTTTCCTTGAAGTTCATTAATTCCGTTGTTGATTGTTTTATATCTTTTCTTAGGAACATATTAAGATCTTTCTTAATTTAAGGGAAATTTTCTTCTATTATGTCTTTGAATATTTTTTCTGTTCCATTTGTTCCATTTTTCTTCAGGAACATCAATCATGGGTATGTGGAATCTTCTGTGTCAGTCTTACATGTCGGTCATCTTTTCTCTGATTATTTTTATCTTTGTGCTTTTCCATTTTGTTTTGATTTTCTCAAACCTATCCTCGTCACTGTATGCAGTACTGCCCTACATTTTGTTGCTTCTAATGTGATTTTTCTTCATTAGTGGCTTTACTGTTTTCTTCATTTTCTTCTCTAGGCTCTGCTAGCTCATCTGTTGTCTCATAATTTTTTCAACCTCTAGTATCTCTTTAGTTTATTTGAGAGTATAGAAAAGGATATTTTGTAAGTGAACTCATCCACCTCTTTTTAGTTAGAATTTTTCCTCCTTTTCTTTTAGTGTCAGGGTATATAGGTTATATACCATGTTATAGGCATTCTTCTTTTGAATGTATTCAGTTTTCTCTGGGCTGCTATTTGCTAAAAGTGATCTGCAGCAACTAGAAAGTTTATTTCTAGTTTTTTGTGTGTGTAAACACATTCTCACAGATCTGTCAGTCGTTTCCCCTGGGGGCATATTTTACCTCAACCTTGTCACAGTGGGAAGTCACTTGGTTCCATTACTACTTTGGGACTGGATTTAGTTTTGTGAATTGGTGTTTATCATTTCTTAGTTGATTTTGTTTAGGGGAAGACTCCCTTCTCTACTGATCAGGCAGTTTCTGAGATTATATTTTTAAAGCTTTAGGAAAAGCTTTTGTAAATGGGCTTCCAGGCCAGATTTAGCCTGCCTAGTAATGGCTCCCATTGTGATTTTAAATTTTTTTCAATTATTTGACAGCATTAAAGAAAATCAGTAGATTATGCTTAAGAATCAAGATTTCTGGCTTCTCTTTAAAAACCCTAGACCCACGTTCCCACCTTCTCGCATGGCATCAATTGGCTGAATCTACATAGCTTATTCAGCCCTGTAGGATAGATAACACTCTTTTTCACTCTGTGTCAACCACTGCACTGTCATCTAAGGACAATGATTATCTGCCTAGAAAGAATTCTTTCTTAAAATTGGTAATAACTTTTATCAGGGATACAATGAAGAATGGGGGATTGTGGCTAAGTAGAAAATCTGAGGCCCAGGCAGAGAAGGAAGCCATGTGTACTGATCACTATAGCATTTGAGTTGGAACCCTGCTTTAGAAGAAATTGCTGTTGAAGAGAGTCTTGCAGATTGGGTTTATTTTGTGATATGAATTATTAATCTTTAATCTAGTTGGATTTCATCATTAGACTTTGATAAGTGAGGCAAAATTGGTGGTAATAAGTTAGAGAATGCTAATCACATTAAAGATTTCATGTTTTTAATTTTAGTTCCATTTGTAATATGTTGGCAATAAAACTAAAACTGTCCCATAGCAGCAGTGCTGTGTATGTCAGTATCACCAGCAGATACTTACTAAAACCTATTGCGTATAGATCCTAGAATGCCTATGAGTTAAGGATACAAAAATATATATGAAGACATGGCTTTTGCTTTTGAGGAGTTTCTAGTCGGGTGGATGGGCAGGTCATGTACAGGAAAATGAATAATATTGTGGTTGTTATCACAGTACCACAAAGTATTCAGTGATTGATACAAATAAATATGCTGGAAGTTGCTTCAAAAAACTGAAGTGGGATGAATCTCAGTTGGACTGAAAGCAAAAGCGGGACCTACATAGGCTAAGTTGACACTGAGGAGACATACCCAAAGAAAAGTATGGCATAGAAATAAGCATGCTATCTGTGACTAGCACTGAGTTTGTAGTTTGGCATCCTAGGAACTGCAGGTAACTGAGTGGAGGGCCCGATCATAGGAGGACTTAACTGGAGGGCTGAGGAACTGGGCAGTGGAGTTATTAAAGGCTGTTGAGCAGAGATGGTGTGTGCATGGGTGTATTTAAGATTTGTTTTTAAATTCATGTGTGTATGAATGCTAAAAAAAAAAATCTTACTTTCTTTTAGAGAATGGTTTTTCTTGCTTTCACATGAAGTTTTGAACCCTATGTATTGCTTATTTGAGTATGCTGGCAAGAACAACTATTGTCTACAAATAAATCCAGCATCAACCATTAACCCAGACCATCTTTCATACTTCTGTTTTATTGGTCGCTTTATTGCTATGGTAAGTCCTTATTTTCCTTTGTTTATTTATTCATTTATTTATTTAAACTTGCTTATTTCAAAAGTATTTTGGAGAAGACTTAAAAAAATGATCCACGTTATCCTTGGTTGTGTATATTCACAAAGTTTATTACCAAGGAAGTTTGCCTAGAAAGGAGAGTACCATATTTTTTGAGTACCTGTATGAAATCAAGATTATGAATATAAGGATTATTGATGTAGCCAGTTAGTCTTTAAAACTCCTTTCATTTTATAAATTAAAGCTTAATTATGGTGTGACTACTTCTGCATAAAAGGAAAATCTGAGTTGTATAACAGTTGCACTTGACTGATGCTTTGGGAATTTTCAGAGCTTAGCAGAAACTCTTGTGGGACTATTGTCTTTTTAGAAGTGTTTGTATTTATTTGTACTTTCTGTCTATTCACTCAGCAAATATTTATTGAGCACCTACTATGGCATCATAATATTACAGAGATGAGACCATAATAAAAAGACATAGTCCCTGCTTTCGGGGATCTAAATTCTATCAGGGAGACAGAATAACACATAAGTTATGTGCCGAGGAAAAGGAGTATTGCTTTTTTATATGGCATGATTAGAGGTGGACTCTCTGGGGGGTAACACGTGAACAGAAACATGAAAGCAAGGGACTGAATGATGCATGTATCTTGGAGAATAACATTATAGACATAAAGAACAGCAAGAAAAAGGCTCCAGAGTAGAATTACATTTTTGATTGAAAAATGGCCTATGTGGAGCAGAGTGTATGAGAGAGAATTTGGTGGGAGATGGGGTTGAAAGGTACTGTGTCAGACTTCTAGGAAATTCACTAAAGGGTTTTGAGCAGGGAATGACACGATCTAAGTAACATGATCTGACTTAGCTCTTACTAAGTTTATTGGGCTGCTGTGTAGAAGAGACTGTAATTGGGGGCAGAGGAGAGTAACAGAGAAAACAGGGAGACCATTTGCAACCATCCAGGTGAGAGGTGAACTTGAGTGGTCTAGCAGTGGAGGTAGTGAGAAAAGTGGCTGGGATTCTGGATATATTCTGTAGTTAGAGCTAACAGCTTTCGGGCAGCTTAGATGCACAGTGTGAGAGAGTCAAGTATGGCGCCAAAATGTATGGGCTGTGTGTTTGGTTGCAGTTGCTGTTTCCTAAGATGGCAGGGTTGTGGCAAGAGCACATTTTGGGGGATGGGAAAAATCAAGAATTCGGATTTGGAAAAAAAATGGATTTGTTTTGTTAAGTTTAAGATAATCTATAGACATCCAAATGAAGACTAGAATAGGGAGTTGGGTATGTAAGTCTGGCGATGAGGGGTTATCTAGCTAGGTTAGGGCTATGTGATTGTTTAAGGAATAAGGGTGGATGTCCTTAAACTTGTTCTGTTTAAGGACAGAAGTTTAAGGACATTTGCAGGTCAAGTTGATGAGAAGGAACCAGAAAAAGAGCTGAGGAGGAGGAGGAGGTAGGAGAATCAAATAAGAGTTGCCAGAAGACGAGGGAAGATGGTCAGCCCTGTCCAGCACTGATATGGTAAGCAAGATGAGATCTTAGAATTAACCATTTGATTTGGCCAGGGGAAAGATTCTAGGAGCAGTAGAGGACAATAGTTGATTGGTGGGAGTGAAATCCAGAGAAAATGGAAGGCAACAAATATAAACAAATCTTTTAAGGAAGTTTGCAGTAAAGAGTGATAGGGAGGGAGCCTGGGTGGCTCAGTTGGTTAAGCAACTGCTTTCGGCCCAGGTCATGATCCTGGAGTCCTGGGATCAAGTCCCACATCGGGCTCCCTGCTCGGCGGGGAGTCTGCTTCTCCCTCTGACCCTCTTCCCTCTCGTGCTCTCTCTCTCTCATTCTCTCTCCCTCAAATAAATAAATAAAATCTTTAAAAAAAAAAAGAGTGATAGGGAAATTAGGCAGTATCTGGGATGGGAGGAGAATAAAACATTTGCATGCAGATAATGATAAGTAAGAAGAAAGAATGTGATGACGTCAAAGAGATAGGGAATATGGGAGCAGTGACCTGGAGTAGGAGAACTGTGTGGCACACATAGAAGTAATAGATAATAGAGCATATAGATTCAGATGCTAGTCATGAGCAGAGGTGGTGGAATACACAAAAATTCTCTTCTGGTGGCTTCTGTTTCCTCCATGAAATAGAAAGCAAGATCTTTAGCTCAGAGTGAGGAGTAGGGAAAAGTATTTGAGGAATAATAGTCACCTGGGAGAGGGAGTGCAGTGGGGAAATATGATTATCAGGCAGCACTAAGTTCCCACTGGAGGTTGTTGGTCATGAACTAGTCAGCATGGTTGTATATGCATTTCTAGCGTGTTCCAATACCCAGGCACAGGCATGGAGTAAGTTAAGGGTTGTGTTTAGCTGGGCTTTAGATTTTGCCAGAATTTCTTTGAGGAGAGGCTGGATTTGAAGGTATACACGGGAGTAATATTCATGATTGATGATGGAATCAAAACTGAATAAGGAAAGAAAGAACTTTGTTGAGTAGCTGAGAAACAGTGATAAGGTTTTATGTATTTTTTAAATCCCAGTGGGGTCAAAAATTGCAGATATCACTGCAGAAGGCAGTGAGCTAGAAAATTAGGTGATGGCATTGAGTTTGTGAAGGAATACAGTTATTGCTGTATTTTGCTAATAACAGTATCTTAGGTATGATGTCGAGAATAGTTAGGCTAAGTGAAAGACTAAGATTATTGAAAGGACTAAAAAGTTAGGGTAGTAAGAGAATCGTCTAAAATTATGATGGTACTGTAGAAGAACACAGCATTGAGGGAGCAACAAAGAGAAACTCTTGAGATCTAGGGTTGATGGCAGCGAAGTGCGGGCAAGGGTGGGGCCGTGGGCCACTCAGGGCAGTATGAAGCCATGAGCTTTAAGATGGGCAGGTTTGGGGAGGAGGAATTAGTAATGAGGAGCAACACCTGCCCGACTTCCAGGCCTGGTGATATGAGGGGGATGGGAGAGAAACAGCACCCCTTTGGGAGAACTTGGGGGGAAGCAAAGTTTTCAGAAAAATGCTAAATGTTTGTTAAATCAAGATGCCAGAGGATCTTCAAAGAACAAGTATATGGGGGATTTTATTTTATGGTGGTGAGAGTTGGAGTGCTGAGGAGGTCTGGCACTTCTTTGTGTTTGCTGTTGTGAGCAGGAGTGAAGACAAATGGGGTCAGTCCTGCAAATCTCTTAGGCAACTGTGGTCAGAAAGGAGTGGAGGAGGAGTCTTGCCAGGTGCATACACAGGAGCCCTGAGGCTCCGTCTGTGTTTCTGCATCCAGTTAGGTTAATTTAGTTTATAAAATACACTAGAAAGAGTGGGGGTTTGATACTGTTCTTTTACCATCGTCATTGACAGTTATTGATAGGACTTGATAGAGCAAAGTGTTTGAAGTCATTTAACTCTGTAATTTGTGTCTCATACTTAGCATTTTACGTAATATTTTGGTTTTCGTGATTTATCCTGGTTATTTAAGTGCTTACTTTGGCCTGTGAAACCTCATGATTTCTCTGTTATTGTGCTCTGAATAAGAAAATCATTGTTTTATAAATTTTTAAGTAAAATTTTTTATTTCTCTTGGCAGGCACTTTTTCATGGGAAGTTTATTGATACTGGTTTCTCTTTACCATTCTACAAGCGTATGCTAAGTAAAAAACTGACTATTAAGGATTTGGAATCTATTGATACTGAATTTTATAATTCCCTTATCTGGATAAGGTTTGAAGATTTATCTTTCAATGAGACATTTTCTTGAAGCCAATTTAGATATCATGTTAACTAATCGATATATATTTATATCACCCAGAGACAACAACATTGAAGAATGTGGCTTAGAAATGTACTTTTCTGTTGACATGGAAATTTTGGGAAAGGTTACTTCGCATGACCTGAAGTTGGGAGGTTCCAATATCCTGGTGACTGAGGAGAACAAAGATGAATATATTGGGTAAGGTGATACACCTGATTGACCTTAATGTCTAGAACTTCTGGCATGTGTCAGAACTAACTCCTCTATCTGTGCCTTTAGTTTGATCCCATGTTCACTCCTCTGGGAAGCTGTTGCACATTCGTTCCTCCTTTCATTTATCCTTTTTTGTCCTTTGCTCTCTACTCAGTCTTCATCTCAGTTTATAAACATGCTCTGACAGGACTCAAAAATTCAAATGTACTAAAATAACTTCTCTTGCCTCTGATGTACATATATTTAAGTTCTCAATAATACCAGTGTTCTTAAAATAAGATAGTAAATGATGACCTTCACTTTCCCACTCTTGCTTGCTGTAAGCATTCTACCTTTGTGCAGATCAAAATTTGTGGAACAGTGGGGCTAAAAAGGGCTTTGCAAAGACTGTGCAGCTTCTTCATTTCTAGATGAAGCACCCAGGGTGCTCTGTCAGGTAGTAGCAA
Source organism: Callorhinus ursinus (assembly GCF_003265705.2). Lineage (NCBI taxonomy): Eukaryota > Metazoa > Chordata > Mammalia > Carnivora > Otariidae > Callorhinus > Callorhinus ursinus. The sequence goes on from NW_027397067.1 coordinate 34,703,052, forward strand.
AGCCCAGCTGATGCTCAGTTCCTCTTATAGCTCACTTTTCCTCTTTAACTTACTCTTTTCACAGTACCCGCCACAGCCTCTTGTCTTGAAACTCTTTGTTCCCTTTAATTCCATGATTCTGCACCATATGGATTTTCTTCACTTTCTCTGTAATGATGGTTATCTGAATCTCCATTTCCTAAATGTGCAGGTTTTTCCCAGGTTCTTTATTCAGCCTGCTTCTCTAAATAGCCTGCTAACATGGCTTCAGGCTGGAATGGGCCCATGGGCCATAGTTTGCCAACTCCTCAACTACTGAATCAACCTGTATTAAATTTAGCATGTCAAAATCAAACTTCTCATTTTTTTTTCCTGTTGCCTCACTTGACCTATCTCTATTAATGGTACTACCATTTTCATTCTCTTTTAGGTTTTGATTCTCGGTATCACCTTTGTCTCAAGTTTTTATGTTCTTGATACTTGTTTCAAAAATGGGATCATATCATACATGTTACACTCTGGCTTGCTTTTTCCATCTTCCATGTCAGTAGAGATATATCTAATACATTTTCTAATAGCTAGATAAATTATGGTATATCCATTCTATATTCGTCAGTCATTTTTGCTAGTAGGTGTCATTCAGGTTGAGTCCAGTTTGGACCACTACAAACAAAGGCAACACAAAACTTCCTTAAGCATAACTCTTTAGTTGTGATTTTTGTTTTTAGTGTATAGGACCTCAGTGAATCTATGAGTAAATGAATGGTAGAAAGATGTATGAAATGCTGTTGGAATCCACAGTGGGAAGGAAGCCATTGATTCTGCTGGGAGAACTGAGAAAGTTCTTCACAGGGCATTGCATATGCTGGGTCTGAAAAAATAAATGAGAGTTTGCCTGATAGATGGAGAGCTTTTGTGGGGAGGGAAACAGCAGGAGCAAGGAATTGAGGTATTAAAAGGATTAGTTTATCCTGAGACTCTACAACCACAGCACTGTGGAAATAGTATATCATGGTGAGAAATAGTGACTAGCTAGGAACCTTAAGGGGTAGCCAGATTGTGCATTGTCTAAGGAAACTCTTATGTCTAAGAAACCTGGATTTTTGCTCTAATATAAGAGTGATCAAAAACTAACCACAACCAAGATGAGATGATCAGAATTGTTTCTGGAAGGCTTATTTTGGCATCTTTATGGAGGATGAACTGGGAGGGATAGATGGATGGAAGGAAGTAGTTAGAGATCAAAACATAGTTAAGAGGCTCTTTCATTCTCCTAGTAATTCAGTATCATAGGCCTAAAACAGGACACAGTAGAGGTAAAAATGAGGGAATGGATTTTTGAAGCTATTACAGGAATAGAATAGTTCAGATTCAGTGATCAGTTACATGTAGTGGCGAAAATACTAGCAAATGAAATATTTGAGGTTTCTAGATTGGTTAATAGTTGCATGTGTTAGCAGGATATCCAAGGAGAGGACTTTATATCTTAATATCTTAGCAGGATTTGGGAATTTAAGAATTACTGACTTTTCTGTGGTAGTTAAACTTTAGGTAATTGATATCATCTTTAAGTAGTAAATAGCGAGAAAAGAAAATAAGGCAGAGATCTCAGCGATACCAACATTTCTGGAACAGTGAAACCAATGGAGGAAACAAAGGAGTAGCCAAAGTTAGATCAGATCAGGAATGGTGATACTGACCAGGGAAAAACTATGTGAGGCTTGGGAATGCTGACGCCCACCCAGTGTTCAGAAAGTTCATGGAGCAGGAGTAATTTTGAAGAGGGCATGGGGCTCGGCAATTTAGAGTTCTTTGGTGACATTTGTGAAGGAAATTGTTTTGTTTTTTCCCCCTGGGAGAGATGTTGAAAGTCCCAGATCATTACAGTGGTTTAAAATTTGGGTGAACAGGAGGTGAGAAGTGGAGACAGTGAAATGGAGTACTCTTTTAGTAAGAGTGGTGGTAAAGAGAGGAGAGAGAATAATTAAAAACAAACACTGGGTTGAAGGGTTTTGGAAAGCAATAGTCTGAGCACCCATGTGGGCAAATGGGAAGAGGGTCGGAAGGTAGAGTTGAGGGCATGGGCAAGTAATTGATGAAGAACAGTTGTGGAGGCAGCAAGGATGAAAGGTTTGCCCTCAGCAGAGAAGACGACCAGCTTTCTCTGGGACCCAGGAAGGGGAGGAATTTGGATAAATTGCCTTTCCTTTTATCTGCTGGCATCGGGTGGCTTCTCCTCATCAGTAGTCTGTGCTGTTCCTCACAGGGACCAGACCCGTCTACTATCAGTGAGGGAGGCCCCTTGTGGAAATTCTGTGTCACCATACAGATTCTCTTTCTTTCTTCTTTTTTTATTACACTTCCCTCCTCTACATCTGCTTTATATATCTCCTCAGAATGTTTTATTTTCATCTTGTATTACTTTTTCTGTTCTGTTAGGAAATCTTCATGTTCTAATAAATTAGCATGTAAAGAACCAGTTCTCCAGCTTTGAGCCTTCTCAAGTCTTCCTTGGCAAATGCTTTGCTGGAAGGAGAACCTGTTGAATGACTGTAGCCTTTCCCTTATTGTGTCAGCACACAATATTTGGAATTATTTGTTTACACATGCACAGGAAATAAGTGCTTGAATGTGGCTGTTTTACTGACAAATAAACTTTCTATTTTGAAAATCATCCTTTTTAGCTACTGACGTGCTGGAACTGATTTCCTCATGGGGAAGCAGGTGTTAACTCTTAAACTACTTACATACACAACATCAACATTTATGTTACATATATATATAGCATATTTGGAAAAAGAGAAGGAATTTCAGAAGTACTTGGTGTTTCTAAGCTTTCACCTCACGTAACAAAATATTTTTAAATAACGTCTTTATTTTCAGTTTAATGACAGAGTGGCGTTTTTCTCGAGGAGTGCAGGAACAGACCAAAGCTTTCCTTGATGGTTTCAATGAAGTTGTCCCTCTTCAGTGGCTACAGTACTTTGATGAGAAAGAATTGGAGGTGAGGCTCTTTTATTATGCTATTTAGGAAATGTTACTGGGAGGATGAACTGTTTTTGTGCTTCTACAGGAGGATGTCCACACATTTTTAAATGATATAGCACAATGTAGTATTTTCTTACTCGTGCCGGTGTTCAGGGGATATTGAAATCCTAGCATGGGGTGATGGTCTTAAGTTCTCTGAACCGTGATGATGTCATGGGCACAAAATCATTAATCAGTGCCCACTGTTAGGGGTCCTGAAGACTGAGTGTAACCTTACTAATAACTTGTGGAACTCAATGAAATCCTTGTTTACTGGTGAGTTGCCCCAAAGATCCATTCTTAGTGGTCTTAACTGTATTTAGACTTGTTAGAAGTCTATCAGAAATTCTTTTCTGGGGGATGGGAGAGAGTAAAATACACATAACAAAATTTACCATTTTGAACATTTCTAAGTGTACAGCTCAGTAATGTTAAGTATACTCACATTATTGTGCAGCCAATCTCAAGGATTAATTTTCATTTTGCAAAACTGAAACTCTATATCCATTAAACAACTCCCCATTTCCCCCTTCCCTGGCCCCACCATTCTACTTACTATGAGTTTGACTACTGTTTATCTCCTATAAGCGACCTCGTGCAGTATTTGTCTTACTGTGACTGGCTCATTTCACTTAACATAATGTCCTTATAGTTTATATTGTAGCATGGATAAGAATTTCTTTCCTTTTTAGGGCTGAATAATATTCAGCCTGTACCTATATACCACATTTTATTTATCCATTCATCAGTCACTGGATATTTGGTTTGCTTCTACCTTTTGGTTATTGTGAATAATACTACTATGAAGATGGATATATAGATGTGTCTTAGATATCTCTTAGAGACACTGTTCTCAGTTGTTTTGGATATATACCCAGGACTGGTATCACTGGATCAAAAAGTAATTCTATATTTAATTATTTGAGGAACTACCACTATTTTCTGCAGTGGCTATACCATATATTGCATTCCCGCCAAAAGTGTGCAAGGATTCCAACTTCTCCACATCTTTGCCCACACTTGTTATTTTCTGCTTTGTTTTGTTACAGTAGCCAACCCTAATGGGTATAATATCCCATTGTGGTTTTGATTCGTATTTCTCTAATGATTAGTTATGGTGAATTCTTGAAGTCTTCTTGCCCCATATAGATTAGAACATAGGTAGGGCTGTTAGGGTATTCCTTGGTATTCTCTGCCTCCTTTGAATACAGTATCTTAACATTAGCCATCTTCAGTTCTCTGTTAAGAAACTTGGTTTGTTCATATAATCAAATGTGCATATGAAAAATTAGCATTAGAAATTGTATACAGTAATTTTCCTATATAGAAATTAGCCTTCTGGAAACTGACAAGTATATGAAAATCAGAACTCTGAGACTGATAATGTAGACTCTATAAATCTGGTTAATGTCTCTTTCTTTGAACAGCTTGACTGTACAGATTAGCGGAAACACATCAGAAGAATAGAATGGAAGATATTTTTTAGAGTACTATTAATCTTTTTTAAATCACATACTTCATTAAGAATCTGAAGAAAATAATTTCGTGTTTTCAAAATGCATACACCTAAAATACTCCATACCCCCCCATTAAAAGCTCTTGTTTTAGGGGCGTCTGGGTGGCTGTCCTTAAGTGTCTGCCTTTGGCTCAGGTCATGATCCCAGGGTCCTGGGATCGAGCCCCGCATCAGGCTCCCACTCCACCGGAAGCCTGCTTCTCCCTCTCCCACTCCCCCTGCTTGTGTTCCCTCTTTTGCTGTGTCTCTCTCTGTCAAATAAATAAATAAAACCTTTAAAAAAACAAAAACAAAAACAAAACAACACTCCTATTTTAGAGGCCCACCTAGTGAAAGAGGGATGTTATGGCCAGAGTCCAGCATTAGCACACAGATGAAACTAAGACTGTAAAAGGATATGAATAGGCGCATACTTTTATATAGCCTTTGGTAGAGTTTACAGTTGTCTCACACATAGCCCTGTAAAATAGTTGGGCCATATAATAATTTCCTTTTACACATAAGGAGACTAAAGCCCTTATTGGTTACTGATTTGCCTTTAGCTCATAGTACAGAGCTGTGAGAAAATAAGGTCTTTTTTGTTGTTGTTTTGCTTTATGTTGTTATTCCTAGTCTGTTGTTCTTTTACTTACATTCATGTGTCTTAACCATGAAGAATACCACAATAATGGGCATGCATACCATTATTTGAAATAATGGTTATTCATAGTCATGGCCCTTTATAAGTTAAAATCTGTTTAAACTAAGATGCAACAATTTCTTTGTAAAAACTCTCATCACACTAGGAATAGAAGGCAACTTTCTCAGTTTGTTAAAGGGCATCAACAAAAAAAGATACACCCTGACATCATTCTAATTGGTGATACCGTGAATATTTCATATTGAGGTTGGGAAGAGGGCAAAGGTGTCTGCTCTCATCCTTTATACTCCCCATTATACCAGATGGCCCAGCCAGTGCAGTGAGGCAAAAGTAGAAATAAAAATCATAAAGACTGGAAAGGAGTAAAGAAATGGCCTTTATTCACGGATGATAACATGATCGTCAACCTAGAAAATCCTAAGGAACCTACCAAAAAAATTTACTAGAAATAACAGTGAATTTAGCGAAGAGTACAGATCGAAGGCCAATAATTTAAAAATCAAGTGTATATCTTGTGTACCAGCAACACTTGGAAATTGAAATCTTAAAGTTTTATGTACTAAAGCATCCAAAAAATAAACAGATTTAACCAAGAGCATGCAAGAGCTCTATACCTAAAAACACAAAACATTGCTCAGAAAAATTAAAGACAACTTTAATACATGAAGAAATACATCATGTTATGTAATAGAAGACTCAATATTATAAAATGTCATTTGTCTCCAAATTGATCTGTATATTCAATGCAATTCCAGTCAGCATCTTGGAAGAATTTTTTGTAGAAATTGACAGGCTGATTCTAAAATTACAAGGAAATGCAAAGGTGCTAGATAAGCTAAAACAATTTTTTTTTTTAATTTTTATTTGTCAGAGAGCACAAGTAGTGGGTGCAGCAGGCAGAGAGAGAAGCAGGCTCCCCCCCGCCCACATGCTTTGAACAAGGAGCCCAGTCCAGGATGCGGTACTGAGTCCCAGAACCCTGGGATCATGACTGAGCCTAAGGCAGACACTTAACCAATTGAGCCACTCAGGCATCCCACAGTTAGTTTTGTGTTTTGTTTTATTTTGTTTTTTTAATTTATTTGACGAAGAGACAGCGAGAGAACACAAGCAGGGGAAGCGGTGGAGGGAGAAGCAGACTCCCTGCTGAGCAGGAAGCCTGATGTGAGGCTCCATCCCAGGACCCTGGAATCATGACCAGAGCCAAAGGCAGACGCTTAATGACTGAGCCACCCAGGCGCCCCCCGCCGCAACAGTTAATTTTGAAAAAGGACAAACTCGGAGGATGTTCACTACCTGATTTAAAAAATTATTATTAAGCCATAGTAATTGAGATAGTGTGGTATTTTTGAAAGGATACACAAACAGATCAGTGGAATACTAAGAGTCCAGAAATAGACCCACATATATATTATCATATGTGGGTCTGTGATTTTCAACAGAAGTGCTAATATTTTTCAATGGGGAAAGAGAAAGTCTTTTAAACAAATGATGCTGGACCAACTAGATGTCCGTATGTTAGAAAATTAACCTTGACCCCTACTTTAGCCCATGAAGAAAGATTAATTTAAAACATAAACGTAAATATGAAAGCTGAAAAAGGAAACAGTTCTCTTGGGGAGAACACATAACAATTAGCCACACATTATATTATAGATATTATTATATATAATATATATTATATATATAAACTCTTACAACTCAGTAAAAAGAAAAATTTTCTAGAATGGGCAAAAACTCATAAAGAAAGCTATGATGGCAAGTAAACACATGAAACATATTCATTTGTTATTGGGGAAATGTGAATGAAAACTAAATGAAATACCACTTTGAGATAATGTTTGAAGTTTCTTATAATGTTAAACATATATATCAGCCTCTTATTCCCTAGCACTTCCACTATTAGGTATTTACTCAAGTGAAATAAAATACAGATATTCATACAAAGATTTTTTTCATAAATGTTCATCACAACTTTATTCCAAGCCAGAAATTTGAAGTAACCCCTAAATGACCATTAAGAAGTAAACAGATAGGTACATTATTGTATAGTCATATAATGAAATACCACTCAGCAATATGAAAGAAACATGGCACCCACAACAATGTGGGTGAATCTCATAAATATTGTGTTGATGGGGGGAGGCAGAGGGTGAAGACAACAGAAAAGATTGTTGATCATGTACCATATATATGAATGACATTCTCAAAAATTTAATGTGATGATATCATTAATCATGTAGAGCCAAAGATGAAGATGGTGTTTTTTACTGCAAAAAAGGGACCTAAAGGGAATATTCTACATCTTACATCTTGATTGTGGTGGTGGTTACATAGGTGTATATATATCTGTCAAAACTCATCTAATTCTATACTTAAAACACCTGCATGTTATTGCATATAAACTGCAGCTCAAAGTTAATTAATGAGAAAGGAAATAAGTATCAGACTATCTCATTATACCAAAAATAGCTTTCATCCCATATGTAATACCCTGGGCTTATTTGAAAATTTCACATAGAATATTTTATTCCCAAAGCCTGGGAAAATTAATAACAGGAATTAGTATATTTTTAACTTTAAATAGAGAAGATAGCATTAGATTAAAAAGAAAAAAGAACCAGAAATTTATGTTTGAAATCTAATAATTTGGACACCTAATTTGGGATATATTTTTAGTAAGAGATTCTTTTAGCATAGCTAATGTTTTTCTTGAAGAATAGTAACTCCAAATGCTTTCAGTTTGAGTTCAGTAAATATAAAAGATAAAGTACCAAAGAATGCTTATTCTAAATTGCTACAAATTTTGTTGGATCTGCTTACTGTGATCATTAGTTGTCATGCACCTAGCTGTTCACATAATTAGGCAGTTGCATAGGTATTCATTGGCAAATCTGAGTCATATAGTTATTCTCTTCACTAAGTCTGTACTGTGACCTGCTACTGTGCTCATTTCCCAGGTTATGTTGTGTGGCATGCAGGAGGTTGACTTGGCAGATTGGCAGAGAAATACTGTGTATCGACATTATACAAGAAACAGCAAGCAAATCATTTGGTTTTGGCAGGTATTTGCTTTTATTTTGAAACAAAGGTTCAAAGAATGTTTTCTCATGAGACAGTGGTTTAAAAAACAGTTCATTTTTAAAATTGAAACTGCCTTTGGATGGTTTTTAGTCTTTAATTATAAATCAGAAGTTGAATATGTAAACATTTATTAAGGGAGTTTCCATTGCTTATTTTGATTGTTTTCCCAAATGGGAGAATGAATGACAGAATCTTCTTTAGGTAGTAGTTTAATGGTAATACTTGTAGGTACAGCATATTGTTTCTAGTAGTATCAAGATATTCTATAAATTCTACTTAATTCTAGAAGTTAAATGAGGAAGTAGGTTTTCTTTGTTTTTTGTTTGTTTGTTTAAGCAAGCTCCATGCCCAACATGGAGCCCAGTGTGGGGCTTAACCTCACGACCCTGAGATCAAGACCTGGGCTGAGATCAAGAGTTGGACTCTTAACCTTCTGAGCCACCCAGGTGTCCCAATAGTATGTTTTTTTAGTGAGAAAGTCAATGCAGATACTTAATTCCTCTGAAGGCGATAATATGGTAGGGAATTAGAATAATCTAGAGGATAATGCCCAAGAATGACTTCCTTTTCTTTTTTCTCTCCCTTACTCCCTTTCTTGTGTTGGTATTTTAGCTTAAGCTATATAATAGAGTGGTCTCATCCAAGTCCTGCATGCTAATCTTGAAGCACATTTTACTGGAGTTTGCATTATGTGTGTTTGAGAATTTAAAATCTCTAGGACATAGGGATATTCTTCACAAAAATCCAGTAATTGAGACTCATTTGAGCAATTCAGTGACTGCACTTCTGATTTACGTATGCTGAACTTTCATTTTCAAGTGAAAACTAAGCCTGTTTATTACTAGAGAAAGACTTTCCAGAAGTGAATCTTTTCATAAGGATATGTCATTTATTTATTAATACTTTAAAGAAATGTAGACACTTCTGCAAATTTATCTTATATACTTCAACATATGCAAAATGGCACATACTAATTTTTTGCACCATTATTGGTATACTAAACAGACTCCAAATTCCTAAATGTCCATTGGGAGGGGACTGAGTAAATAAATTATAATACACCTGTTCTGTAATTCTGTACCTTGTAATCATTCTTTTTTAATGCAAATTAACAAAAATATTGGAGAATGAGATGTTTCAGTATAATTTTAAAGGGAAAAGGAACGTGTGTATAATGTGCTATTTGGTTAAAAGGAAAATTTATATTCTGTATATTCTAAGTGTATGCTGGTACAGCTGACCCTTGACCAACAAGGGTTTGAACTGTGCCAGTCTACTTATATGTCAATTTTTTTACAGCACTGTACTGTAAATGTATTTTCCTTATGATTTTCTTAGTAACTTTACCTTATTTTATTGTAAGAATATAGTATATACTATGTATACAAAATATGTGTTGTTTATGTTATCAGTAAGGCTTCTGGTCAACAATAGGCCATTAGTTAAATTTTGGGGAGTCAAAAGTTGTATGTGGATTTCCCTGAGATTCCAGCTGCACGCAGGGTCAGCTCCTCCAGCCCCTGCGTTGTTCAAGGGTCAAGTGTCTGTGAATAAAAGGTTGAGAAAAAACTGGCTGTGAGGTGTGAAAACTCTTGATACTATACTTTTTACTATCTTTGAATTCTACACTGTGTGCTGTATCTATTACCTATTATAAAAAATAAACAAGGAGCAACTGGCTGGCTTAGTCAGTAGAGCATGTGACTCTTGATCTCAGGGTCATGAGTTCAAGCCCCACGTTGGGCATAGAGCTTACAAAAAAATAATAGTAATGAATAAAAAATTAAAAAGTAGGAATAAATCCATTTTCAGGCCTACAATATATGAATTGCATCACATACAGAATATATGCAGGTGTCTGTAGTCTTCCTTTCTAGGCTCTTTACTAGCTTTTTCACTCCCTCGTGATCCCTGACTTTCCCTTTGGACATCTGTATCTGTGTACCTGAGGAGCTTGAGCTTAGAGTCATGTAAATCCAAGTGATGAGGAAATGGGTTGGTTTATGCCAGATGTGCTAATAAGCTCTGTTTCTTGTGTCTTGATGAAATGTGTACCTCAGCACAGTTCTATACAGAAATGTTTTTGATTAGCACTTTTTGTCTTATCCTTAAATTATATTTTTGGTTACTTTTTATAAATTTTTTTAAGATACACTTCTACTCAGACTGCCCTGTACGTTCACTTGCCTTCTATACCACCAATTCAAATCTATATTCCACCACATTACACATTTTATTTATGTCCTTCTTTGAAAAGGTAGTAAATGTACCAAGTCTTTTAACAAAATGCATAGTTCAAGTTTTCAAGTACAGAGAATCCAAAGAGTTGAGAAAATAGTATTTAGTGGGAGAAAATGCCACAAACTATCGAGAATGGACGATTGGGAAGTGTTTATTTGTTTTTGGTAGCTTATAGGAGAGAAGGGTAGTTGACTCAGGTCAGGATAACTGGGTTAGAGCTCGACGGAACCTGAGTTCAGATGTTCTGCCACTTATTAGCAGTTTGAGAAAGACAATTTCTAGGCCTCTGTTTGCTTGTATATACAGTAGGGATGCTAATGATAGTATCTATCTGCAGGTATTATTGTAAGTGCTAAACACACACAAAGCATATGGCACAGGCCTTGGCAGGAGCCATAAATAGGTAATAGCTGTAATATTGTAGCTGATCAACATCTGTTACCTTTTAGTGGTATGACCTTTTGAAGCCTCCCATTTTCTTCTCCGTAAGATGGATGTAATAATAGTGGCTAACCAGTGGTATACTTGTAAGGATTAACTGAAGATTCATAGTGTACTTAACATATGCCTAACCTTAATAAATTCTTGAAGAAATTTAAGAATAATTTAAGTGTCCACTGTTTTAAGTACTAGAGATAATTTAGTATTGATATTAAAGTAAATTTGATTTTGTTACACAGTTTGTGAAGGAGACAGACAATGAAGTAAGGATGCGACTATTACAGTTTGTCACTGGAACCTGCCGTTTACCTCTAGGAGGATTTGCTGAGCTCATGGGTAAATGCAGTTTTACTGCAGTTTCTCTTTAGATAATTTTATGATAATAATGGCCTTTAGACACACAACAGACTTGAATCTAAGGATTATTCTTCTGTGCTTTGTATAGGGTATCTACCAGAAGAAAGACTAATTAATGGTTAATATCAAGTACATTTGTAAGACAAAAATGGAAGCTGCTTACATTGGTTGGCCATTGCTTTGCTCCTTAGGGTGATTGTGAAGGGAGCAAAATTTTTTAGAGCTACTTCTCTGTCCAGATTTAATTCTTATGGCTGGATTTCTGCAGCAATAAGAAGCTTCTCTAGGCAGAAGTGATTTACATTGTATTCTGTATTAGTCATAGGACTATGTGACAATGTTCTGTTATATAATTAGTTGTCAAAACCAAAAAGTTTAAAGAATGAGATAAATTTTGTCTTATTTTCCTGGTTTAGGAAGTAATGGGCCTCAAAAATTTTGCATTGAAAAAGTTGGCAAAGACACCTGGTTACCAAGAAGCCACACGTGGTAAGTTCAAGAATCCTAAATAGGAAGGTGAAGGCCAGAGAATCTTTTTTTAATATGTAAGATCCAGGATAAGTTCTTACTCATTAAAGTAGCTAGAATTTCAGTTTTTAGAACAGACTAATATGGCACCCTAACTTTGGAATGATTTCTACTTCGTTACTATACTAAGAAATGTATTCATTGATTAAACAATTATTTAGAATAACCACTATGCATAAAATAAGACTGAAGTGCTCCCTGCCTTTTATGTAGTTTGCACTCCACTAGGGGAAAGGAACACAAATGACAAACAAGTCAACTATTTGAATACTATGAAGGTCCTTCAAAGGAAATAAAGAGGGTGCTGTAAAAAAGAACTAGAGGGAACCTCCTAGATCGTGTGGTCAGGGAGATTTCTCAGAAAGGATAGTGTTTGAGTTTGATAAAAAGCATGCTGCAGGAAGAAACAGGAAAAGTGCATTCCAAAGACCTTAAAGTAAGAAATCATTTTTCAAGGAAATGAAAGATGACTGGTGTGACTGGCAGTTAGTCAATGAGGGGAGACAGGGATAAAAAGAATTTGGAAATGTAGGCAGGGGTTAAATTATGTAGAGCCTTGTAGGCTATTATAAGGACTTAGATTTCACTCTAAGGGCAATTAGAAGCTTTTGAAGAGTCTTAAATAGAAACTAATGAGATTCAGGAAAATCACTCTGGCAACAGAGGAGGGAGGAATTAGATTTAAGACTGAAGGCAGGGAGATTAGTTAACAGAATTGTTAGAGTCATCCAGGCAAAAGATGATAGCTTAGGAGGTACATGGTTCTTTCAGGAGGTCAGAACTATTTTCATACTAAGCAGTAATTTGCCTTTTTATTGTTTTGATACTTGCACTTACAGTGCAAAAGCAACGGTGGGTAAAACTGCTGGTGCCTCAGCAAAAATCAAGGCAGTGGCACCAAAATGCTGTCTCCATTCTTCAATACCGCACACCTGCAGTTCAAAGCAAAGCCCGGGGGGGGTGGGCAGCCAGTTTCTTTAAAATTGTTCTTTATGAAGCAGTAAAAAAATTATTAAATCTTGATGCTTGAGTATGTATCTTTTTAATATTCTGTAAGACGAAATGGGAAGCCTGCATAAAGTACTTACACACACACCAGAGGAATTGTGGTTGTCTGGAGGGGAAAGCCAGCAGTTGAGTTGAAAGCTGAACCAGCTTGCCTTTTTAATGGAACGCTGTTTTTACTTGAAAGCATGACTGACAGACAAACTGTTTACTTGCAGGCATTTTCTTGAAAAGTAATGAAGTAAGCTTATCACTTCAAGGAAAACAGCTGACAGCATTTGCTGGCAATGATGAAAGTTGAGGTTTCGGGTAAAAATTCAAATTTGGGAAAGTTTGTATGTACCAAACCACCATGAGCTTGAAAGCCCAAAACTTTTCTGATGAGATTGGTGGTATTTAACCAATGCGATTTTTTTTCTATTACATAATTAACTGTGTCAACATTTGGAAATACTTTGTAACTTGGTGAACCATTATTTCCAAATGACCAGTGCATGTTACAAAATCATGCATGGGTAAAAGATCTATTCAGAGCACAAGATAAACCACTGGGTTTTATAAGAAGGTAGAAAAAGTTCCTTGATTTCAGAACTCCTATTATGTGTTACCTTGTCGAACTTAATACAATATGTATTTAAGAATAATAGCCACAGTTACCTGAAAAAAATGACTAGAGTACATGTTTTCTAACTGCGTATCTGTGTGGGAACAGATTTTACTATACTTAATACAGTGCAACAAAATAAATGCACACATAAAGTGTGGAAAGGGATCATAACCAAAAAAATTCGAGAACACCAGCCTAGATTAGATTGATAAACAAGAGAGACTGTTGAGGCAGGGGAGGGGTTCATAGCCAAAGGAGATAGTTCTTCAAGAAAGATGAAAAGAACTGGGATGCTGAGTACGAGCTAAGAAATTGGCCTTTGATAAAAACAGGAACACTTCCTTTGTTGTAATAGGAGAGGAAGAAAGGTTTGATGTAAACTATAGAGTTATCACTGTAGGCTTCTGTTTTTCTCAAAGTATAAGGTGAGGTCACTGGCTAAGAATGAAGAAAGTAAAAACTTCTGAAGAGAAAGAAAGCTGTCAGAGTAGCCAAGTATTTACTAGCAAAATATGGCTGAGAATGCTGCACAATATTGGATTGCCTACTTGGATCTTTATAAAGTGACACTGTCTAGTTGTAGGATTCTCCTCTCCAGTAATTTTCAGCTGTTAAGGTCTGAGGAATGAAAAACTAGAAGGCTGAATTCATTCAGTGTTTGAGTTTTGATTAGTAAGTTCAAAAGAGGGAGGGGCAGGGATGTAAAAGTATTTGCCAAGGTAGTGGTTATAAGGCTGGGCTGTGGATTAAGTACAAAGTAAAAATAGGAAGAATCTGAGGACAGGCTAGGATGGTGAGAAAGTGATGGGCTAAAAGGTTGCCATTTTAATTGAAGGAAGCTGGAAAGAGAATAGAGTTTTTTAATTAAAAATTTCCTTTACTGGTGATGATAGGGTTCACGGTGTTATCTTGAAGTCAGGAACTGGAGTAGAGGTACAGGTCACTGAAGATGAGAACTGGAAGGCCATGCATGGCTGTTGCATATCATCCAAGTGAATGAGAGGAGGACATGAACCAGGTGTCAAGAGCTTTCAGTGAATAAAAGGAATATGACCAAGAAGTCAACAGAGGGTAGCAAAAAGTTCAGGAAGAAGGTTGCATAGCTAGATTGTGCCTCAGAGGAGAGAAGTTTTGTTGATTGGCTGCAGGGGAAATGGTATGTTTCAGACTAGCTGGATTTTTAGCTAAGGCAAGAGAGGAGTTACTCAGACTGTAGAAAACTTCAAGTCATAAAATAGAAGTTTGGAAGAATGGAGTATCTGAGGTAGAAGACAGGGAAGAGGTAGGGATTTAATTCAGATCAGTGAAATACAGTTGATGATCCAGAGACACTTGAGTTTTTAGTAGTGACTAAAGTAAGCAGTGCTACAGTCTATGGTGAAAGTTGTCTTGCTAATTCTCAGATGGAGTTGTGCTGTCATCTCCAATGTTTTGCTTTTTGAGGTGGTGACTTTGAGAGCCGGGATTCCTCAAGCTATATACAGTGGTACAGCAAGCCAACAGGGTACTGTTCCCTTAGTCCATTGGAAAGGTATTAGTGTCTTCCCTTTATATAGACAGAAAGTAAAGTAGCAAATTTGACTCAAAGCTGGAACTGAAACAAAAGCTAAACTAAAACCTAGAACAGTATTCTGATATCCACACAGTAAATACTCAGAGATGAATAGATTTTAGTACGTCTCCATCCTTTGGCTAGTGTCTTAAAACAGAACCCTGTTTTGGATGTTTTCAAATCTACTTTTTTATGTAGTTCAACTCAGCATTTACTAAATGGGTTAGGAGAGTAGGGAAGACTGCCCCTCATGGGTTTTAGAACCTAATGGAAGAAACCAATCATAATACAGAGTAAAGTAAATGCCAAAATAGAAATAACTTATGGAAAGGAGAATTAAGTCTATATAAGATGCTCAAGGAAAATTCTTGGATGGAAGGAAGTAAGTTGTAGCATTTGGACTGATTCTTAGTGAGAAAAGGTATTCCACATTATGAGAGAGTAGAACATGTCGTAAGACAGAAAAGTGTGTGGTATGCTTGGAGAACATTAAATAAGTTGATAGGGGGCTATACCAAACAACATGGGAGGCTTCCTTCCCCCACACCTTCAATCCATAGGCATTAGAAGCAGCAAAGATTAAGAATTTTTTTTTAATGGAACACTTCATGTGTCCTCCTGGGGCAGGGGCCATGCTAATCTCTCTTCCAATTTTAGTATATGTGCTGCCAAAGCAAGCGCAGCAAAGGTTTTTTTAAACTGGCATGTCTTTTGAGGAAAGTATCCCAGTGATAGAAGGCTAGAGATTCAGTAGAAAGAATGACAGAATTTGACAAGGCTTTATATGAAAGATGTAAGAACTAGAAAGTGACAGAGGTGAACTGCTATCAGTGTACTTTGAAGCATGAAGTGGGAGGGGAGAAGGTACACGGTCTGCTTAATTGCTACCATTTAATATATTTAACTTTTCATACAAAGAAAATAAAATGTTCTGAGAAGAACACCATTTTAATTGGCTGCCTTGTTTCAAAAGGCTCTTAGCAGGTTTCCAGACTCTTACACAGGAGTTGGGGCAAGGGCAGATGGGATGGGGTGGTCAGAGGGAACCTGGATAATCTAAAACTTTCCATATAAGAAAATGAAAATACAGAACAGTTTTAACTACATTAGAGCTATTTTACTAGACACTTAAGAGTGGGGACTGGACCCCCCCACACACACCCCGCCAACCCCCATCCAGTTGAACTCAGCACAGGGAATTCTTTGAGTCTGGCAGGAATGAAAAGACAAAAGTATATATTTATTGGTGCTCTCTACCCCAGAATGTAAGTTCTGTGAGGACAGGGACTGTAGTTTTTCCTCACTTTATCACTAGCTTCCAGAAAAATACCTAATAGATTCTTAATAACTGGTAAGTGAATGAAAGAAATGGACTCTTAAAAACCCAAGAGAAAGTTAGGGGGACTTGTGACAACTTGTAATTCCAGTTTTCTCTGGGAAATGTTAAAATATTTTTATGAGTAAGTCTTCATTTCAGTAGCTTGCCATAAGAAATCTGTATATGTTAATATTAAATAATAGTGAATTGTTATAATACTTCTGACAAAATTTTTATATCTTCCTCTATCCATTTAGTTTTTCAAATGTGCTTTAAGAAATATTTTATTAGAAATCTTCTTAGAGTTTGTTTTATTGAAAACACATCTGTTTCTGTTTTTCTTCAGTTTTAATCGCTTGGATCTACCACCATATAAGAGTTATGAACAACTAAAGGAAAAACTTCTTTTTGCAATAGAAGAGACAGAGGGATTTGGACAAGAATGAATGTGGCTTCTTGTCTTGGAGGAGCTCTTGCATTTAAATACCCCAGCCAAGAAAAATTGCACAGATAGTGTATATAAGCTGTTCATTCTGTACAGTGAATTTTCTGAACCTCTCAAAGTATAAATGTTTTCCGTTCTTCACAGAAATATGCAAAACAGTTCATCCTTTTCTACTTTATTTATTGTTCCCTTGAAGTGACTGACCAGGAAAAAGATCATCCTTAAATTTTGAAGCAAGCAAGAGACTTTATTAAAAATAAGTATATATCTATATAAGCATATATGATAGTGGCTCTAGTTTTATAGAGCTCCAAGTATATTAAATATGACAGCCGTTCATTGAAAAAATAATCTGGATTTGCTTTACCTTGTTTCTAGTATCCAGAGGAAAAAGTACAAATTGCTTCATGATCTTCTCCCTTATGTAACACCTCTTGAGGGTGTTTAGTTGCATGGCTGTTCAGGAAGGTATTAAGGGCTTAGGCCAAATCTTACTTTGAGTATGTTAAAAAATGCTGCTGGCTTTTCTGAAGACAGGCATTTGAACCTGTCAGTTCGTTTTAAATAAATACAATAGTTGAAAATTTTCCCTCTTTGCTACATCACTAATACAGTCAAAGTAATGGATGAAACCATAATGTACGTGTAAGTCATACACTATATCCGATGCCATTTAGTTTATTCTAGAAATTGGAAAGAATTCATTAAGCAGCAGAGAGGTTTGTTTACATGTTACTTTGGGATGCTAGGTATTTGTGGAGTTAAAAAGAATCAGGTACTTACGTACTTTTGTTTTTAAATCTGTGATGTTCTTTAAATTTAATTCATAATAAATTGATGCAGTTTGATACTTAGGAACATATAATAAGGTAATGTGAACATCTCTGCTTTTGTGTTCAGAGTTTTGGTTTTATAAAACCAGATGGACTTGAAGAGTTGTATAAGCATTTGAACACTGAAATGAAAACTATTTTCTATTTTAGTGTTCATGTATCTTCATTCCTCTTAATTTCATGAAAATTTTATGATCTGAATTATATAAGCATACTAAAGAATCTTTTGGTCCCCACCCCCCTTTTTACATAGATCATTATTTTTGTCCTAATAACTTTTTAATTTTTCATTATCAAGGGCATTTGCTGAACTTGAAGATGTATAACAAATTAAAATCTGATGTGAATGATATTAATGCTATTTTAGCAAACTGGGCTTCCTTGTTAATAACAAAAATTTCAATTTCCATTTGTATCATTTCAATATGCAGTGTAAATTTCAGGAAGTTAAAAATTTTTTTATAACCATGAACTGACATCTTACAATGTTATCTGTAACATATTTAACTGCTAAGTACATATGGAAAATACTAGTATACAATTTAATTTCCTTAAACAGTTTTTGTTTTGCCAAAATTTTATTTTTCTACATATTTAGATTGTGTTCTGCACTTCTATTCAAAGTTCATAGCAAAGATGAAATAAAGGCAGTGATCCACTATGTTGAATAGACTCTTTTCCCAAATCCTAATCTGACACTGGGCTATCTTGAAGCATAAAGAATTAAAAACAAATACTAATGTATATGACATTATGTGATAGAGGGTGACCAGTCTTCAAAAGGGCTAAATTATGCCATAGAAAGCACCACTGCTCAATAAATTTTGCCATGACATGACAGAGGTTACTGATGAACATCATTCAGTGGAGGTGAGAATGTGAGAATACCATTTAGCAGATTTGACCGAAGACAAGAGGCTTTCAGGGTGCCGGTCCCCCCTCCTCCCTTCAGGTAAGAAATTATTATATACCAGTTGAGGCTACACAGAACCCACAGAGACCAAACCAGCTTCTGAAGAAGGCTGTTTTGGAGAACTCAGGGCCTTCTACCTTTCAAACCCAAGATAGAAAACCAGGCCTACAGGCAGGATTTATTATGTCTTAATTCATACACTCAAGTGGCAATGAGAAACCAAGGATGTGGGCTACCTCTCACCTTCTCTCTTTTCCCATCCTTGTCCTGTGCTGGGCTAGACAGGCTCACTATGCCTGAAACGAAGAAACAGGCAAAGAATGAGGCTCAGAGACAGATTCACATTGTTACTTCATTTCAGTGACACTCACTCACCACCACCAAACTGAGCCCAGTGAATGGGTAACAGGCACTACATAATTTCTGATTTCATCAGATTTATTGTTTGTCTTCCCAGGAAAGCAGCTACAAGTGGCAGTTAAGGCTCAGAGAGTTAATAAAACCTTTTAACTTCACAGCCTTCAGTTAATCACCTGCCTTCTATCTTTAAAAACTAGATAGGGTGGTTATGTGTCAAAATACCATTAGGCAGTACGGCTTCCATTAAAAATGACCCCTGACTGGTAAGTTCATCTGGACTTCAGGAAATCTCCAGATACTGATAATAAATCATAACTTCATGTCCCTTCTGAGTTCCCTGAGCTGTGACCTGGGGAGATGATAGTTCTGGAGCTGTGTGAACGCTCTGCTACACAGACGCCTGTTGTAAGGCCATCTTCTGAAATGTAAGGAGTCCTGACATTGACTTTGCTGGTCAGCTGTGGTTCCTATCTTATTAAGCCTTCTGAGTAAGCCTATTACGGACTTTTTGAGTCTGAATGTTTGTTGAACCCTGGTGGATATACTGCAGAAGTCAAAAATCTTCTCATTTAAATATGTGGATGAGAGAACAAAGGTTGTCTTATAAACACTCCCCAGTTTTTTTAATGTGTTGAACTTAAAAGCCAAACTTAAGGTAAACTGTCTCAAGGAAAAAGCCCAGACTGTATCAGAGAAGCCTTCTACGTTTATGAGGCTCCTTTTTACCGACTGTATACTCCTCATCACAGACAAAACAGTTTACTGTTCTGGGCAGTGCAATGGGTCAGAACAGGGTATTTATTAAAATAATTTCATGGCCCCTGCTAAAGTAACCCACCTCTCCTATTTTTTCATCCCAATAAACTTAAGGTACAATAATGCCTAGGCACACATAGTCCAAAACAGGTTGTATGGTGAACACATGAAATGAAATAAATACCCCTCAAATAATGTAGAAGCAAAAAGGTACAACTCAAAAAGTGGCATCTCCTAAATTCCAAATTTTCTCTCCCAAATCTCGATCAAGGAGAACACAATCAGATAATTACATTTAAAATACTTACTGATACAGTATATCCTTTATGTATTCTTTTTCATCCTCACAACTCCTAAGGTTGGTGTGTTTTTGCTTTTTCTTTGTTGTAATGATGCTTATTTTACAGATAAGTGAGTCATTTTTACAAAGTCCAGAGCTAGTTCACAGTCTATGATTAAACACTCAGTTGGGGAAATTTTGCTAGTAAGTTAACTGAGAGCTTTCAGATTTTTTATAGAGTAGCCACTTTCCAAATCTAGATTTATTCTCAATCCTCGAAGTAAACATATCCACAAGGTGAGGTAATTATAATCACCAGTGGGTGATTATAATTATATATATAATTATACAAACACCCATGTTTACAAGACAGACGACAAACTTCTGTTCACATGCATGTGGGGAAATAAGCATCTCAAACTAGCGGTTATATCTGGAACAAACAGTTAAGTAGGGACTGCACAGGAGAATAATGGGGTCCTAGGGTTTGTTCCAGAACTAATAGGTCTCACTGTGAGTGAGGAAATGCCAGCAACCAGTTTGAGACCTGGTGAATCAGACTCCTGGGAATTCAAAAGGAAGACAAAAGTGCAAACAATCAATCTTAGGAATGTACCACATCTTGGAGAAGGGAGCTAGCTATCCCTTAGTTTAAAAGGGGAAAAAAGGAAAAAAAAAAAGGGAAGATAACAGCTCTATAAATTGGATGTTGATATAACCTGTACCCAATGTGCATAGGAGTCAAAGACTGGAACAGCCTAAATGACCTTCAGTGAATGGTTAAATAAACGGGTACACTTATACAGTGAAATATAATCAACAGTACAAACGAATCAACTACTGACTATATTTAGATGGATCTCAAAGGAATGATGTCAAATGAAAAAGGCCAATTCTCAAAAGGTCACATAATCTGATTCCATTTATTTAACATTCCTGAAATTAGTGGTTACTAAGATTAGGGATAGTGGTAGGGAGGGAAAGTGGATGGGTGTGCCCTAGGGATATATATGATTTGGTGGAACAGCTATATCTTGATTGTAGTGGCAATTAAAAAAAAAAAACCTACATGTGACAAAATTACATAGAACACACATACACAAGTGAGAGCATTTAGAAGTAAAATCTGAGTAAGATCTATGGGCTATACCAATTACCTGGTTTTGATAGTGTACTGTAGTTACAGGTTTACCTCTGGGACCTCTACCTTTTTTTCCCCCAACTTCCTATGAATCTGTAATGATTTCAAAGCAAAAAAGATTTTTTAAAGCACTATAAAATATCAGAAGACAGACTCTACCCATAAAAGGCTTTATTACTGAAAGATACCTCATTTCACAAAAACTACTTCATAGAGGTTATTCTTGAACAAATTCAAACCCTTCACTTCCCATTTGATTACCTGGTACTGCTGGTAATGCAAAACACACACACAAATCACCAGAAAATAATGAAAGTCACTCTATAGAGAAAATTGAGAAATTTCAGATGGATGAAGATGCTCAGAACAGAAAAAAACTATTAACACAATATACTAATGAGGTAAGTGTAAATATAGACACCAAAAAAAAAAAATCAAATTAGAAATTCAAAAACTCAGAACTGGACAAACTACATGAAAATGTGAAATGCC
Organism: Callorhinus ursinus; assembly: GCF_003265705.2. NCBI lineage: Eukaryota > Metazoa > Chordata > Mammalia > Carnivora > Otariidae > Callorhinus > Callorhinus ursinus. The sequence continues at coordinate 34,724,567 of NW_027397067.1, forward strand.
TGCTGATTGAAATCAGGGAAGAAAATGGAAGAAGACAAACATCTCAAAATTGAAGACAAATTCAAAGAGCCAAGAAAATGAAACTGAGAGGTAAAAAGAAAAAACAGAAATGATAAAAAAAATTAGGCAAAGAAGATTTAATATACATAGAAGTAATCAGAGTCACTGAAAATAAGATGGAACAGTGTTTCTCAAAGTGGGGTAAGGCAAATCTGGTATGAGGGACAATCTAACTGGACTGGCCTCTTCAAAAAGTCAATGAATGGTGGGATTTAAAAGGTAAGAACTCTTCTAGATTTTTAAAAACTAAGGCAGAAAATCAAATACAATGTATGATTGATTAAATCCTGGTTTTTAAAAGTGTAAGACATTCCTGGGACATTTGAGAAAATATGAATACAGCTGGTATTAGAAGATGATTTTTAAAAAATTACTGTTAACTTTTTGTTGTACTAATGGGTTTTTCTTTTGAAGGATGTCCTTATTCTGAGACAATGCATGCTGAGATATTTAGGGATGAAGTATGTCGTCTACAATTTCAAAAGTTTAGAAATACATATATATGAAAATATACACACATAACAGTAAAATAAAGCAGATTAGCAATTGGAGATGAGTCCAGGACTTTCAGTTTTATTTTCGAAAATATACATGATAACAGAAACAGCCCACACCCGCACAGTTCACTGTTAACATTACAATTCGCAAATCCTTTGGGGAAAACCCACCTATGCATGCACTCTTGATTTATCTAAGTGACATTCAAGATAATCCTTTTTATAAAACAGTTCTGCAGTGGTGGCATCCCAGCCTCAAGTAATACTGTCCTGCCTATTTAAAACATCTTCATTTCTATTTCAACCTTTAATTCTGTGTTCCTTTCACCATATTAGGGAAGAGAATCTGGGCTTTGTCTAGTGACAGAATCAATTCACTCGTGAGACTATGTCACATTAAAAAAAAAAAAAAAAAAAAATCACTCCATTTTCCATCCTCTCCTGACAAGGTTTTTCCTTATGCAGGTTGGTTCCAAGATCCATCACTTAACTACTTTATACCAAGAACCCGCAACATCCTAACCTCCTAATTTTCACTGCACCTTCTCTGCAAGATCTCAGCTTTGCATCAGTCCAATGTGACAATGCACACCCCCAATGAAACCTCTTCCACAAAGCTTTTTCTTGATCTCCCATTCTGATGTGATCCATCCTCCTTAGAAATCTTATACCCCTTTGTATTGCTGGTGTCCTAAATGTGCAGTATCTCTGCCTCTGAGCCAGGGAGAAGTTTCTACCAATCTTTTTGTAATTATTTCTTTTGTTATCTGTGAAGAAACTTAGAATATTGTATATTTAAATAAAGGAACGGAGAAAAGAGCCATAGAACAGTTACAGTTTATGTATTATCTTTGTAATCTGATGAAAAGGCAATGTTTCTTAGATATTTCATGTGCTTTCTTCTCTGAAAAATTCTCAATTCTTGTCACTGAAACCTGTAAGCAACTGAGCAGCTTCTGTCTGTATCTAAAATGGAAAAACACGTTATAAATAAATAGTACAGCATAGCCATCAACTTGCAAAGTCTATTAAGTTCATAAAGTGGGCTGTGGTTTCTAAGTGTCCCCCAAAACCAGGATAGCACATTGTAAAAATAAAACTGAACAGGGACTGGGTAAGACTCTTAGAGAATTCTTCCACATTAATACACATTGTTGTCCACAATAGCCAAACTGTGGAAAGAGCCAAGATGCCCATCGACAGATGAATGGATAAAGAAGATGTGGTATATATACACAATGGAATATTATGCAGCCATCAAAAGGAATGAGATCTTGCCATTTGCAACGACGTGGATGGAACTGGAGGGTGTTATGCTGAGTGAAATAAGTCAATCAGAGAAAGACATGTATCACATGATCTCACTGATATGAGGAATTCTTAATCTCAGGAAACAAACTGAGTGTTACTGGAGTGGTTGGGGGTGGGAGGGATGGGATGGCTGGGTGATAGACATTGGGGAGGGTATGTGCTACGGTGAGCGCTGTGAATTGTGCAAGACTGTTGAATCACAGATCTGTACTTCTGAAACAAATAACGCAACATATTTTAAGAAAAAAGGAAAAGAAGAAGATAACAGGAGAGGAAGAAAAGGGGAGTATGTCAGAGGGGGAGACGAACCATGAGAGATGATGGACTCTGAAAAACAAACTGAGGGTTCTAGAGGGTAGGGGGGTGGGGGGATGGGTTAGCCTGGTGATGGGTATTGAGGAGGGCACGTTTTGCATGGTGCACTGGGTGTTATGAACAAACAATGAATCATGGAACACTGCATCAAAAACTAATGATGTAATATATGGTGATTAACATAACAATAAAAAAATTAAAAAAAAAATACACGTTGGCCTTTTTAGAAATCTTATTTATCTGCCATGTATGTCAAACAGGAATAAGGGAGCAAGTAATTCATAACATCTGTTGACAGTAACTAAACACTTGCTATACAGAAATTAACAGAAATGTTAATGAGTTCAATTTGAAATGAACACTGTTTTCAACAATATACATTTAGACAAATTATACTTTTAAAGAAGTTCTTAATTCACCTTTAATAGTGCACCTCAGTAGAAACCTATCTGCCTTAATTTATTGGAGATACTTCACCTGTTTATCCTCCTCTGTGTGTGCTGGATAGTCCTTGGCTTTCATTAGCCAGAAGGCAGCAAGCTTTTTATTGTGTAACTTCAAATATGTCTTTCCTAAAAGAAGCAAGTTTTTGCTGTAGAAGTTTGGATCCACTGTACATAAGAAAGAAAAATTTATTTCAGATGAAACAGAACTGTTTTTATTTTTAAAGGCTGAGTTTCTTCAGTCTAAATTCTAATAATAAATTTGTGGTCAATAGAAGATTAGGCTAACTAAAATTCTCTTTTGTTCAACTATTCCAGTCTCAAAAAAATATTGGTAAAGTACCATTTATTCAGTGCTATGTGCTAGGCATTCTATTACATTTCTCATTTTCACACAATTTTATAAAATAGGTACTCCATTTAATAGATGAGAAACTGAGGTTCCTGATAGAATGTATGCTTTATAAGGATAGGGGTTCTCTTTTTATTAATGTCTTTTATTCCCTGCTATATCCTAAATACCTAGAACATAACATGCACCCAATACATATATGCTGTATGAATGAATGAAATCATGATATATATGCATTTGACCTTTGAACAACCCAGTTTTGAACTGTGCAGGTCCAAATAAATGCAGTTTTTTTTTTCCATAAATACAGTAAGTGCTGTAATTGTATTTTTTCTTATTAACATTTTATTTTCTCTAGCTTACTGTATTGTTGGAATACAGTTTATAATACATAGAACATACAAAATACATTTTATTTTAAACAACTGTTTATGTTTTCAGTAAGCTCCAGTCAATAGTAGACTATTTAAGTAGTTAACTTTTAGGGGAGCCAAAAGTTAATTATATGCAGATTTTCAACTATGCAGGGGGTCGGGACTCCTACCCCCTCATTGTTTAAGGGTCAAGTGTACATACATACATTTAATTAACATTTACTGAATGTGGGTTATACTTAAATACAGATTCAACAAAGACTGTTCTTTTGGAATTTGTAATGAAGAGGAGAGGCAAACGAACATAACTAAATGTAAAAGAAGAATGAAAGGAATGCTTTGACAGGTGTACACATTTTAAAGTACACATTTATGAGAAAACAAAGAGAAACTAACTCTAAGAAGTTACATCTGGGCTGCTTTGGCAGCTGAATAGGATTTTAACAGAAGAGTGGAGAACATTCTTGGCTTAGAGAAAACTGAACAAAAAGCCTATGAAAGCATGGGACTGTCTCACTAACTTCATTAATTCTTTATACAGATTCCTATCATCAACCTGGGACCTTCTATATTTAAAGCACACTTTTCCCTGGATATAATTTATGGTTAACTCCATTTGCTTCTTAACCCAAAATTGTTTTACTTGTTTAATTTGAACATATTTATGAGATGTTGTGTAGATGTACTTAAGGTTTCCTTGGGGTTCATCCATTCATCTGTTTATTCAGTGATTCAGCAAATTTGATAGCATTATGCTAAGCACTAAGGAACAAATTGTGAACAAAATGACAAAGCCCGCATCATTCCCGAATTTAGTCTTAGACACGTAAACAATACAACTCACATACTCATACTATGGAGTGATAAGGGCTATGATGGGAGAAGTAACAGGTACTAAGGGCCTAGGAGGAGCTTCTAAACCAGATATGGTCCATAAAGAAAGACCGCCTGGAGGAACTGACCTATAGGGTAAAAACCTGGAGGATGACTGGAATTAACTGACCATGTTTTTCTCAACACCCCAAACCCTCAATTCTCTAAGGCCCTATTTTTACTTTGCAATTATGCTCCTAAATCCCTTTGAGGAAACTTTATTCCCAGATTCATATTCATGATATAAAAGCTATTACCACAACCAGTTAGCAGTGGAAGGCAGTAACAGCAAATCAGAGTATTACATAGTTTAACATTCAGACACAATTCTTTAGAAGAAATTAAAAACAAAAACAAAAACGCTTTGCTATCCTAAAAGCATCTGAACAAGTCCTTATGAGTAGGCTCTCTAATACATAGTCTTTAATTTTCATCTAATTTTATAGAAATAGAATTGCAATGGGTTTTTTTTGGGTGTATTTGGTAACATATGCTTATGTCCTTTACTCTTCTAGTTTGTGCTATTAATATTAAAAAGGATGAACTTAGGATGGGCTGGTGTCAGTTTTGTAGACTGGCCATTTCTTCAAAGCCAGGGAGACATGAAACTCTTCATAAAAGAAGACAATATTTGCAACAAAGCAAAAACTGGCCTGGTTTAAAAACAAGATTTCTCATTTAAAAGCTTTTTGAAGAGAAAGGGTAAATCTTAGAAAAAAAAATTTGTTTAAATGTAATGTGACAGGTATTAACTACTTATTATAATCATTTTACATGTGCAAATATTGAATCCTTACGCTATACACCTGAAACTAATGTTATATGTCAATTATATATCTCAAAAAAAATTTTAAACATTTAAATAAATGTTTCTCATCAGCTGTGTAATCTTAAATTAAGACCATTAACTTGTCAAAGCCTCCTCTCAAAAAAGAAAGTTGACATCAAATAAAGGACCATTCCAGAACTGTAGCTCTAAATTCAGTAGCAGCCTACTTCTTACTCTGGTGATTTTTAGTGAATAAAGACTAAAAACTGATAATCTCTAGTGCAAAAAGAAGTATATTAGAATAAGTAACATTTTTGTTTTAAAAATTCCTATTATATCAGGGCGCCTATATGGCTCAGCCAGTTGAGCGTCTGCTTTGGCTTAGGTCATGATCCTGGGGTGCTGGGATTGAGCCCCACATTGGGCTCCCTGCTCAGTGGGGAGTCTGCTTCTCCCTCTGCCTCCCCCCACTTGTGCTCATACTCTCTCTCTCAAATAAATAAAAATAAAATCTTAAAAAAAATAAAAATTCCTATTATATATAAAGCATTCACACAATTTTAAGTATACTAGTATGTGAAATAGAAAAATGTTACCTTGCTCTGCCCTGTGAAAGTAGCCTAATGCCTGTTAAAAACACAAAGAGCCCAAACATAATGAAAAGGGTTATAACAGAATCAATATTAAAAAAACATTTCCTCAAAAGTCAGGAAGTAAATTAAAACATCTTAAAGGTCAATTCATCAACAGTGAAAGTTAACACAGCAAAATTGAACATTATTAAATCACCAAAGCACAAATTACAGTATATGGACCACTTCTAGTAATAACTTGATTGCTATTTAGAACTTGTACCAAACCAGCATCAAGTGCAGAGAGGAAAGAACATTATCACATGCAACTCAGCTATTTTGATTCTTCTCTCAAGTCATGAGTCACTATCCATAAAAACTTGATAAAATCAAAAGCTAAATTTACTCAGTGATACATAGGTTGTACCAATAAATTTTTTAAAAGTCCTTTATTATTGAAATTCCAACATAAAATGTTATTGTGAGTCTGAAACTCTTAGTTCTTTTTTGTCCCATTTAAACTATTTTTATAATGTACTGATTTCCTAGAAACATAACTAATTTGTTATAGGAGAGCTGACTGTATTTTTTTTCCTTAGAATACATTCTTTTAATAACAATATATATTTCCCAACTGTGTTCTGATTATTCAACTAAGTATTTTTGTATCAAATTCTACACCATAGCCTGCCAGAAGGAAAAAATATCTCCTTGTCATGACACAGGAACTAGGAAAGCTTTTTCAACAGCCTTATTTCCTTACTCTGAAACTTTTAGTGGTGTAAGTTACCCAAAATGTTTGCCCAGAAATCCCTTCCAAATTTTATTTTCAACAAGAAAGCAAAGGGCCTTGAAAATATGAGTATAAGCCTTTCAACCCCACTTTCTAAAAAAAGTTATAGGGGCACCTGGGTGGCTCAGTCGTTAAGCGTCTGCCTTCGGCTCAGGTCATGGTCCCAGGGTCCTGGGATCGAGCCCTGCATCAGGCTCCCTGCTCGGCGGGAAGCCGGCTTCTCCCTCTCCCACTCCCCCTGCTTGTGTTCCCTCTCTCGCTGTGTCTCTCTCTGTCAAATTAATAAAAAATTTTAAAAAAATTTAAAAAAGTTATAATTACTCTTCCTTTATCTATACAAATACATGATTTTCCAGGTAAATGACTGTTAGTGTGTAAAACACATATCTAAAACTAATGCTGAGTAATAGTTGTTGAATTTCTATTTTATGACTTTTATATGGCGTAGATTTCAAACAGGAAACAACATTAGATTTTAGGCATGAGCTATTATAGCTGACAATATACCAGAATCATCAGACACTCACCTAAAAAAAAAAAACAAAAAACCACTCCCAGTCATAGATTATAAGTATTAAGCCTTTGTGATAAGATAGCTGCACTGGATGGTTAGAAACATGCTCAAAGGCCTCACTGCCCAGAGCTCCAGATCTGGACACTGTAGAATGGCACTGCAGTTACAAAATCAGTACTAACTTAACAAAGGACAGCACACTACCTCCTCATAGGTGGAACTAGGAGGAGTTGCAAACAGCATTTTTGCAATTCTTCTTTGATACCAAGGTATCTCAGCAAATGTGTAACACCTATAAAGAAATAACATATACATCTCAATTGCACCTTTTTTTCTCTTACAGAAAACTAAGCATCTTAACAGATATAAAAGGTATTTTCTTCTGTTATACCTTTAAACAATTTGCACTTTACATAATATCCAGCAGGTTAATATTCCCACTGAATTATCTAGAGACTGATTTATATCGATCCATCAATTAGGATGTGTTCTATGATTAGATACAAGTAGTAAGCAACAATATTAGTAATGATTAACAGTATATATCATTCATCACTAAGTGCTCACTCTGTTCCAGGTGCTCAGTGATTATCTCTCATCTACTCCTTACAAGGAACTAAATGAGTTAGGTTCATTACCCCTATTTTTTTCGGTAAGAAAAACTAACTCAGAGAAGTTAAAAAAAATTAAAAAACTAAACATGATATGTATAAATAACAATGGCAAACAATTTAAGTCTGCCTATATAAAAGAGTGAGGCAAATGATTAACATCCAAAGATCCTGACAACTTTCTGATATAGGTAGGGGTACTGCATCTTTGACTAGAGTCTGAACTCCCTGAGGTGGCCATTGTATCTTATTCATGTTTCTTCCCTAGCACTGTCTCTCCATTATCATTAGTTCTCAGTAAGCATTTTGTTAGTTTAATACTGTCCTTTGTCCTGAAGGATATTTAACTCCTTTTTAAGAATCTGATACAGGGCTGTCTACGCCATTTATTTGTAAGACAATAAAATACTCAGGTCTGCAGCCTACAGCCAAAGAAAATAGCAGCAAACCTGTCTCAAGAAAGACTCTTAAGGGGCGCCTGGGTGGCTCAGTCGTTAGGTGTCTAACGCTAACATTGGACGTTAAGTCTAACGTTAAGTATCTGCCTTCGGCTCAGGTCATGATCCCAGGGTCCTGGGATCGAGCCCCGCATCGGGCTCCCTGCTTGGCAGGGAGTCTGCTTCTCTCCCTCTGCTGCTCCCCCTGCTTGTGCTCTCTCTCTCTCTCACTCACTCTCAAATAAATAATCTTTAAAAAAAAAAAAAAAGACTCTTAAATCAGCAAGCATTTAAACACATTAGTGTATGCTCATACCAGCAAAATGTCATACACTAAACAAATGGAAAGATACTGAAAGTCAGATTATATTATTCCTCAGATGAATCAGACTGAATCTGAGACACCTTGAAGATGTAAAGACCCTCTTAGGGCATCGAACTTGTATTGCTATATAGTTAGATTAATCCAATTTCATTTAGACTGGTAAGTAAGAACAGTCTTTCCCAACAAAGGGAATTTCAAAGTCTAGCAAAAGTTTTAATGCCTTTTTCATTTTAATATATATTTCTAAATGATCTGAATAACAATGGTTAACATGATCACAATCAAATTTAGTGTTACATCACAACTGCTAGTTAATATAATAAACACTCATGAATGCCAAATAGTTTTAAATACTTTACATCTTGTTTTATATACTACAAAATAAGATCATACTGACTACAACTGAAATATTTAAAGAAAATGTTCTTACCAAATACCCATAAGGTGAATTGAGGTAGCATCTTTTGGGTTCAGTTCAATTGCTTTCTAACAAGAAATGAGAAAGTCAATCTATTTGTTTTCTAAACACAAGTTAAGTACTATGTTTGAAGAAAACAAAAGTCATGATTTAAAAAAAACATTTTGGTGGGGCGCCTGGGTGGCTCAGTCGTTAGGCGTCTACCTTCAGCTCAGGTCATGATCCCAGGGTCCTGGGATCGAGCCCCGCATCGGGCTCCCTGCTCAGCCGGGAGTCGGCTTCTCCCTCTCCCACTCCCCCTGCTTGTGTTCCTTCTCTCGCTGTGTCTCTCTCTGTCACATAAATAAAATCTTTAAAAAAAAATGGTATTTAACACAGTAATATCTTCTATAACCAGCATAATTTTACTTTTCAAAAGTACCAATTTATTACTGACCCTGATCTAATGTTAGCAGTAGTAGAGGTAATAGCTAGAATAAGGCTAATAACCAAGTATGACTTAGCAAAAATCTTGCTTCATTAATATGAGTAAGAATCAGCACCGACTTTATTTTACTTTTCCCTTAGGGATATGATTTATAGCAAAATATGTTTTAAAGTATACACAACTTATACACTAAGCAACCTTTCCTAATTGGAGTTCCACTAGAAAATTAAACCCTACAAAAAATCATATGGATAACTATATCTATCAAGAATGGTATAGAGCTAGTATCATTCTAGATGCAAGGGAGAGAAGTTAATTCATAACATGCAATGAATGCTTTAGGGAATTTAATTTTCTTATGGGATGGGTTGAGAGGGGCTGCTCTCAAGCAAACCCTTTCTTTTATAATTCTTGCCATTAGTTTAAGTGTTTTCAAAAACAATCCAAAGATAGGAGTACCTGGCTGGCTCAGTCGGTGAACCATGCTCGAGCCCCATGTTGGGTGTAGAGATTATTTAAAATCTTAAAAACAACAACAATCTAAAAATAGTAATTCCTTATGGCTTTAGATATAATAATGGAATTAGGGATAATAGTATAAATGATCTTTTTAGTATGTAAATACTAAATATTATCATTTTTAAAGTATACTTAACACATTTGAAATCTGTAAAACATCAATTTTTTTTTTAAGATTTTATTTATTCATTTGACAGCACAAGCAGGGGGAGCAGCAGACAGAAGGAGAAGCAGACTCCCTGCTCAGCAGGGAGCCCAATGTGGGGCTCTATCCCAGGAGCCTGGGATCATGACCTGAGCCGAAGGCAGACGCTTAACCAACTGAGCCACCCAGGTGCCCCAAAACATTGGTTTTTAATAAATAACCTATAACCTGTTTCCATTAATATATTTTCTGCAATTTTTCATGACTTATATTGGAAAATATTTGTCATATATTTCTACATACTATGGCACAGAATAACTTAGGTGATTTATTTAATGCCACTGAGCAAATTACGACATTTCACAGAATCTAAGATACCATGAAAGTTACTACACATCATTATTATATCTGACACTAAAAAGAAAAAAGCATTGCCTATTATAAGATACCACTGATTATATAATGCAATCTGATTTTAAGAAAGGTCTTAAAATGTGAAAAATGTAGCATATTAAACTGAAAAATATATATATACATGCATACACACATATACGTGTGTGTGTATATGTACTACTGATGCCAGAATAAAAGCTAGGTCTCCTGACTCCCCCATCCAGTGTTCTTTTCTATTACCCATTGTGTAAAATAAGAATTGAGACTATAATCATAAAATTCAGAAAAGCTATTGTAAGATAGCTTATCTAGCATTCTTCCTATGCATGGTTCCATCACATTCTCTTCTTGTGTATTTTTGAGATGGTCTACAATACCAAAAGAGAAATAAATATGCTGAATTTTTAGTGGCAGTTTTTTGGGAGTTTTTGTTTAGTTTTGTTTAGGACAATGAGGTAGTGTATATGGCACACCATGAAATATACAAACTCCTGGAGAATATCTGGCATCTAAGGAAGAGCTTACTATAAAAGAAGTAACTTTAGGGGCGCCTGGGTGGCTCAGTCGTTAAGCATCTGCCTTCGGCTCAGGTCATAATCCCAGGGTCCTGGGATCAGGCCCCGCATCGGGCTCCCTGCTCAATGGGGAGCCGGCTTCTCCTCTCCCACTCCCCCTGCTTGTGTCCCCTCTCTCGCTGTGTGTGTCTCTCTCTTTCAAATAAATAAATCTTAAAAAAAAGGAACCTTGGGGAAAATATGAAAACACAAAATACACAGAGATAAGAATCGTAAATAGTACTATTATTATTGGGAGTGGTTTGTCAATTGTGTTAGATTTTACACCAGACCACACCTCAGGGTATTCAGGAACTTGTAAAGTTCCCTCCCACATACTCTGGTCTTCGCTACACGACTTGTTTAGGTCCACAGGACATTACCAAGTGTGATGCAAAACAGAAGCTTGATAAAAGTTTGCACACTGGAATTTTATCTTGGAATGCTAATTCTTGGAAGCCAGCTACCATGCTGTAAAGAAGCTTGGGCTAGACGACTAAATAATGCAAAGAAAAGTGGAGAGAAACCATCATATAAGAGGCCATCTTGTACATTCTGTCCTAGCTGAAGTCAGAGGTGAAGGCAGCAGTATGAATGACCTCAGCTACACCAAACAGATCAGAAGCACCACTACATAGTTAACCCACAAAATTTTGAGAAATAAGCTGTCATTGCATTAGACCTCTAAGTTTTAGGTGGTTTGCTACACAGCAATAGATAAGTGAAACAGAAATTTATTTAAAAAACTAATTCCCTTTAAAATTCATCAGTACCTCAAAATGCTCCTTGATAATGTAGGCATTTGCAATTTTAGCCTTGATGCCTTCATAATCTCCAACATCACTAATACAGATTGCATACCACTAAAAACAGAAGTAAAAAACATATAAGAATAATAATACTCCACTAAGGTTTCATTCAATACAAGGTAAAACTGAAAATTTATTCCTCAATAGTAATTCTCATTCAACAAAAACTTAGCATAAAAACTGTATTAAATATACTGTCATATACAAAGAAAAGTAGACATGGACCTTAAAGAACTCAAGGACATGTTTATAGAAAACTATAATACAAGATAAAGAACAGAGTCGCTAAGGAAGTTATCAGCACAATGGGGAAATAATGATTCGTGTTTATGACTGGAGTATAAATTTAGAAAAATGTGCAACTGAGTAACTATCATTTTATTTTCTCATCCTCTTTTCAGCAAGCTGCCTCTTCTCCCATCTGCACTGTTACAGAAATAACCCACATTTGTCAATTGTGACTTTGTCCCTGTAGCCATACTTAAGACAATACACCTAAACTGAGACTGAGTTTCACCCCGAAGGACTAAATCCAAAATATCCAAGCTTCAGAAACTCAAGTGCTGTAGAAAGTCACAAGACAGAATGAGAAAAAAAGAGTCCGTAGAGAAAAAGATTTGCAGGTAACAGCAAAGAGGAAAGACAATGGAACATCAGAGCAATTGAGCCAGTTTTTCCTGAACCAAAAGCACCCTGCCTTTAGGTTCTATGAAAGAGAGTAAGTAGTTCCTTATTAAAAACAACAACAACAACAACAAAACACCTCCCCTGTTTTTGTTTGAGCTTATTTGTGTGGGGTTTTAAAGATTATAACCAGAAAGATTTTTAACTAAAACAAACTTCTGTTTAAATCTATTCTCCACCAAAATTTTGGTGAGTTTATTGAAAATTAAAAAGTATACCTTAAAACACACATACGTGCATATGTGCGTGCGTGCACACACACACACACACACACACACACCCCTACTCTATAGGCGATGCTCACTTATCTCTACTGAGAGTTATCCAGTTGCCCAAATCCAAATGAGTAGAGGGGTCACACAGGGTTTCAAATTTGGTGTTCTGATCTTCTACCACATATCAGGACTCTGGGTAACATCACTTTTCTCTTATATATCTATCTTCTATATGCAAAGCAAACACAAGCTTATGGATGAATCCTAAACATTTTCTTCCCTGATTAGACTGGCAGTATTCTGAGATTTTTAACATATGTCAAAGACGTATCACAGTAATAGCACAAAGAGCAGTTATTAACACATGAAGTATATATCACTTGATGTGGACTATAAGTTAAAGATATACACTATAAAACTTAAAGCAACCACTAAAACAACATAATACAATTATAGCCATTAAGTCACTCAAATAAATAAAACGGAATCCAAAAAATGTCCAATACAAAAGAAGGCAGAAAAAGAAGAAAATGAGAACAGATGGAACAAACAGAGACTAGAAAGATAGGAAATTTAAAACAAAAAATATCATTAACCACATTAAATGTAAATGGTCCAAACATCCCAACTGAAAGCCAAATTGGATTAAAATTAAGACAGACTGACAGCGACGTAAGTGAAAAAAGGGAAGTAAAGAAATCTGAATTCTCTCCTCCATGAAAGCAATAAATAAAAATGAGCAACAATTATTAGAATCAATGTTTTTTTGGAACTCCAAAATTAACCTAAAGCTTGCAGTGACCTGGGAATGCTTATTCAAAGCAACAGATTATTCCTAATGAGAAAAGTGAACTTTTTATCTTACTCCAGTCCCATCCCATACTCCCAGTCTCAGTGGGAGCTGTGAAAACAGCCCTCCATTCCTGGTACCAAATGGAACAGATCTCATTCATGGAGAACTATAATTAATTATTTGTTTTGATCTGTTTCATGGCTCCCTGGAAGACTGGCCTTGTACATATTTCACCTAAACTGAAAAGGCCCTAGTGATAAAGGATAAAGCTGCTTCCTGGGGGCGCGTGGGTGGCTCAGTTGGTTAAGTGACTGCCTTTGGCTCAGGTCATGATCCTGGAGTCCCGGGATCGAGTCCCACACTGGGCTCCCTGCTCAGCAGGGAGTCTGCCTCTCCCTCTGATCCTGCCCCCTCTCGTGTGCTCTCTCTCTCTCATTCTCTTTCAAATAAATAAATAAATAAATCTTTAAAAAAAAAAAAAAAAAAAGGCTGCTTCCTGGGGGCGGTGGGGAGGAAGGTTAGGTAAAGAGATGTCCCTAAGGGCTCTGAAAAGCTTCAGTAAAGAAAAGCCAAAAGAGTATTTCATGACATATGAAAATTATGTTCAATTCAAATTTCAGTGCCCACGAATAAAGCTTTACTAGAACAACAGTCATGCTCATCACTTATGCATTGACTATAGCTGCTTTTGCTCAACATGGCAGAGCTGAATTGTGATGAGAGATCATATGTGATTTTTTTTTTAAAGATTTTATTTATTTGTCAGAGAGATAGTACAAGCAGGGGGAGTGGCAGGCAGAGGGAGAGGGAGAAGCAGGCTCCCGCTGAGCAGGGAGCCCGATGTGGGACTCAATCCCAGGACCCTGGGATCATGACCTGAGCCACCCAGGCGCCCAAATCATATGTGATATTTTAACTGATTTCCACTGCTGCTCCATAACCCTGTGAATCACACTGATAGGGTTATAACCTGACAGAATTTTGAGTGCCACGCATACTGCTATACCATGACATTTTATTTTTTATTGCCAATGCATATGTCAAAGGAAGAGAAAATAGACTTCAAATGTCATGCTTTGAAAGCATAGTAAAATGTGAATTATTTTGTTACTGAATTAAACAGCAAAGCATTTTAGGGGGGAAAAAAAAAGCTCCAAAATATCCCTGAAAATCCAAAAAAGACACACATGCTTAGGAAAGATCTGAGATGGCCCTAAGCTTACCACCTGCTGACCTTAAGGCTCTTCATAAACAGGAAGTGAAAGCTAGGTACAGTTTAAAACTGCCCAGCTAAGTGTTAAAGGTATGTCTCAACACATACACAGAGCCCTATGATCAACACTGGAAAACATTTGGGTTCCAGACATTTTATAAACTACCTGTTCAATCATTACCTGACCACTAAGCTAACAGAAGAGAGACTTCAGTGGCTATATATGACAAAGAAATCATTTGTTCAGAAAAGCCACTAAAGAAAAACAACAGAGGGGGCCTGGCTGGCTCAGTCAGTAGAGAATGCGACTCTTGATCTCGAGGTTGTGAGTTTGAGCCCCACACTGGATGTAGAGATTACTTAAAAATAAAATCTTAAAAAAGAAAAAAGAAAGAAAGAAATACTAAATAAGCAGCCACAACAAATTCTGGGAAAAGAGGGAATCTGATTTCCAGATTTACCATATTATAATAATCAACAGTTTTCAACAAAAAATTATAAAGCATGCAAAAAAATAAGAAGTATAATGCACACACAGGAGGAAAAAAATCAACAGAAACTATGCATGAAGAAGCCCAGATGCTGGGCATCCTAGACTTTATGTATGTTCAACAAGGAAATGATGTTTAAAAAACAAGTATACTATGAGAACAGTATCACATCAAATAGAGAATTATCAAAAGACAGAAATTACAAAATGGAACCAAAGAGATATTGTGGAGTTGAAAAGTACACAACACTGAAATGAGGGCTCAATGGTGGATGTGAATATGCAGAAGAAAGAATTAGCTAACTTGAAGATAATAGGTCAATTCATATTACACAGTAAAAGTAAAAAGAATGAAGAAAATGAAACCACCTCAGAGGCCTACCAAAATACACATAAGAAAAGTCCCAGGAGGAGAGAAGAGGAAAGGGGTAGAATGAATATTTGAAAACATAAATGCCAAAGGCTTCTCTACTTTGATGAAAACAAACCCCAAGTAAGATCAATTCAGAGATCCAAACTAGACACAGCATAATCAAACTCAAAGATAAAAACAAAGAGATGATCTTGAAAGCAGCAGGAAAAAAGTGCCTTGTCATGTACAAAGGGTCCTCAATAAGATTAACAGCCAAATCAGTACCATGGACATTGGTCTTAGTCTGCTTGTGCTACTAGAACAAAATACTAGGGTGGGCAGCTAAAACAATATAAATGTATTACTCACAATTTCTGGAGGCTGGGAAGTCCAAGATCAAAATGCCAGCTGATTTGGTCAGAATAAGGGGATGTGAACAGAGATACATAACAGCAAAGTTGGTATACTATTGAAATGTTAATTAATAAAATGAATGGTTTTCCTCAGGATAACCACTAAGAGTATAATTCAAAATATTTACTACAAGAAACAACAAGGGAATTAAAACGGTACAACAAAATAAACCTAATACTAAATAAAGGACACTAATGGAGGACTTGAGAAACAAAAGACCGGAAAAAAAAATTGCAAAAGAATTTCTTATTGTCAATTACATGTGAATGGGTTAAACTCTCCAAATAAAGGGCAAAGGTTAGCAAAATGTATTAAAACCCATGATTCAACTATATACTGTCTACAATACAATTAGATTCAGAGGTATATAGGTTTAAAGGAAAAAGAGGGAAGTTTTATCATGCAAACCGTACTCACAAGAGAGCTGAAGTGGTAGTAGATATTAATCAGAATTAGATAATGATCTAATAATAGACAAAACAGACTTTAAGACCAAAATTATTATATGAGACAAAGAAAAACATTATCAAGAACATACAACAATTATAAACAAATATACACCTAACAACAGAGCCCCAGAATAAATAAAGCAAAAACTGACAGACAGACTTGAAGGTATAAAGAGACAATTCAACTATAATAGTTGGGATTTCAATACTCCACTTCTAAGACTAGTCAGAAAATCAGCAAATAGAAGACTCAAATAATACTATATACTAATTAGACCTAGCACACATCTACAGAACACTCTACCCAACAAGAGCAGACTATGTATTCTTCTCAATTCACATGGAACATTTTCCAGGATAGACAATATATTAGGCTATAAAAAAGTCTCAAATTTTAAAAGACAGAAACCAGAGTATGTTCTCTAACCACAGCAAAATGAAAATATTTTAATAAAAGAAGGAAATTTGGGTAATTCACAATTATGAGGAAATTAAAAAACACATTCCTAGGGTAGCTCAGTTGAAGTGTCCAACTCTCGGTTTCAGCTCAGGTCATCATCTCATGGTCCTGAGATTGAGCCCTACGTCGGGCTCTGCGCTCAGTGGGGAGTCTGCTTGAGATTCTCTCTCTCCCTCTCCCTTTGCCCCTTCCCCATCTCATTCACTCACTTGCGCTCTCTCTCAAATAAATAAATAAATCTTTAAAAAATCCACACTCCTAAATAACCAATGAGTCAAATAAATCACAAAAAAATTTAAAAATTCCTTAAGAACAAAACAACACAACATTACAAAACTTAATGGGATTCAACAAAGTTGTATTCAGAAGGAAACTTATGGCTATAAATGGCTACCTTCAAGAAAGTTATCAGCCAATAACTTCACCTTAAGAAACTAGGAAAAGAAGAGCAAACTAACCCAAAGTAAGCAGAAGGAATGGAATAATAAAGATTAGAGTGGAAATAAATAAAATATAGGAAAAAATGGAGAAGAATAGCAAAACCAAATTAATTCTCTGAAAGGATCAACAAAATTTATAAACCCTTAGCCAAACATAAAAAGAAAAAAAGAGAAAAATTACTAAACTCAGGACTCAAAGAGGACGTATATTACTACTAACCTCAGTAATAAATCTAGGAATAAAAAGATTATAAGGGAATAGTAGCAACAATTGTATAGCAACAGATTAAGTGACCTAGCAAACATGAAAAAAATTCCTAGAAACAACAAACAATCCAATTGACTTGAGAATAAACAAAAAATCTGGGTGCCTGAGTGGCTCAGTTGGTTAAGTGTCTGCCTTCGGCTCAGGTCATGATCCCAGGGTCCTGGGATTGAGTTCCTCATCGGGTTCCCTGCTCTGCAGGGAGCCTGCTTTTCCCTCTGCCTCTGCCTCTGCCTCTTTCTCTCTCTCTGTCTCTCATGAATAAGTAAACAAAATCTTTTAAAAAAAAGGAATAAACAAAATATCTGACAAATGAATAATAAGTAATACTACAGTTAGTAATCAAAAGAACTTCCAACAAAGCGAACACCAGGATCAGATGACTTCACTGACAAATTCTACCAAATATTTAAAGAAAATTAACACCAAGCTTCTCTAAACTCTTCCAAAAAACAGAAAAACAATGAACATTTCTTAAGTATTCTATGACACCAGCGTTACTCTGATACCAAAACCAACACAAAACATCACAACAAAAGAAACCTAATAAAGTTGCAAAAATTCTCAATAAAATACTAAAAATAGAATTCAGCAGAGCATTAAAAGGAATAATTCAGCACAATCAAATGGAATTTATCCCTGGAATACAAGAATAATTCAACACACATGCATCAATCAATGTGATGCATCACATTAATAGAAAAAAAGAATCATATGATCATTTTAATAGATACAGAAAAACATATGACAAAACTTGACATCCATTCATAAGAACTCCCAACAAGCTGAATTAGAGATAGAAGGAATATATCTCAACATAGTAAGGACCATATGTGATAAATCCACAGCTAGCGTCATACTCAATGATGAAAAGTTGAAAAACTTCCTCTAAGACCAAGAACAAGACAAGGGCGCTCACTCTTACCACTCCTATTCAACACAGTACTTGAAGTCCTACCTAGAGCAATCAGGCAAGAAAAAAAAATAAAAGTTATCAGATTTGGAAAGGAAGAGGTAAAAATGTCTCTATTTGCACATGACATGATCTTATATATAAATGTCCAAAAGACTCAACAACAAAAAAAGCTGTTTGATCTAATCATTGAATTCAGTAAAGCTGCAGGATATAAAATTAACATGCAAATATCAGTAGCAATTCTATAACCTAACAACAAATTTTCTAAATAAGAAATAGTTCCCATTACAAGAGGATCAAAATCAAATAGGAATAAACTTATATAAGAAGATCTCTACTCTGAAAACTGCAAGATAACGATCAAAGAAATCAGATATAAATAAATGGAAAGATAACCCACGTTCATGCACTGGAAGAATATTGTTAAAATAGCAATACTACCAAAAGCCATCTATAGAGTCAATGCAATCCCTATCAAGATACCAATGGCATTTTTTACAGAAGTAGAAAAACACACACCTTAAACTTAGAGGGAACCACAAAAGACCCAAAATAGCCAAAGAAATCCTGAGAAAAAAGAACAAGCTTAATTATAAATTATAGCTACAGTCATTAGAACAGCATGGTACTGGCATAAAAACAAATAGACCAATGGAACAGACCTGAGAACCCAGAAATAAACCCAAGAATATACAGTCAGCTAATATTTGACAAGGGAGCTAGAATATCCAATTAAGAAAGGACAGACTAGGGGTGCCTGAGTGGCTCAGTCGGTTAAGCGTCTACCTTCAGCTCAGGTTGTGATCCCAGGGTCCTGGGATCGAGCCCCCTTTCAGGTTCCCTGCTCAGCAGGCAGCCTGCTTCTCCCTCTCCCACTCCCCCTGCTTGTGTTCCCTCTCTCGCTGTGTCTCTCTCTCTGTCAAATAAATAAATAAAATCTTAAAAAAAAAAAAAGGGACAGACTACCAAAATGGCACTGGATTATGGGATATTCACATGTAAAGGAATAAAACTAGACACATACCACTCACAAAAATTAACTCAAAATGAGGTAAAGGCTTAAATGTAAGACCTGAAACTATGAAACTCCTAGAAGAAAACAGGAATAAAGCCTTTTGACATGGGTCTTGGTAATGATTTTTTGGATATGACACCTAAAGTACAGGCAACAAGATAAAAAATAAACAAGTGGTACTACATCAAACTAAAAAGCTTCAGCACAGGAAAAGAAACCAACAAAATGAAAAGGCCTACCGAATGGGAGAAAATATTTGCAAACAATATTAATAAAGGGTTAATATCTGAATTATAATTCATACAATTACATATAATTCAATAGCAAAAAACCAAATAACACAATTTAAAAATGGGCAGAGGACCTGAATAGACATTTCTCCAAAGATATAAGAAAGGCCAACAGAAGATGCTCAACATCAACAGTCATTAAGGAAATACAAATTAAAACAGCAATGAGGTATCACCTCATACCTGTTACAAATGTCCATCATCAAAAAGAGATAAATGCTGGCATGGATGTGGAGAAAAGGGTACCCTTATGACTGAGGGATTCTAAATTGGTATAGCCGATACCAACTGGTATAGCCAATCCTCAAATAATTTGAATATAATTACATATGATCCAGCAATTCCACACTTGGGAATTTATCCAAAAAAAAAAAAAAAACACCTACTTGAAAAGGTATCTGCACCTCCATGTTCAAAGCATCATTTGCAATAGCCAAAATGGAAACAACCTAAGTACAGATCAACAGATGATGGATAAATTAGTTGTGGTGTGTACACACACACACACACACACACACACACACACACACACACCAATGAAATATTATTCAACAATAAAAAGGGAATCCTGCCATTTGCAACAACATGGGTGGACTCTGAAGGTATTATGCTAAGGAAATAAAAATACTGTATATTCTCACTCACATGTAGAATCTTAAAAAAAAACAATCATAAGACTTGTGGTTACCAGAGGCAGAGAGTTGGGGGAGGGGGAATTGGAGGGAGGTGGTCAAGAGGTACAAACTTCCAGGGGCGCCTGGGTGGCTCAGTCGTTAAGCGTCTGCCTTCGGCTCAGGTCATGATCCCAGGGTCCTGGGATCAAGCCCCGCATTGGGCTCCCTGTTCCGCGGGGAGCCTGCTTCTCCCTCTCCCACTCCCCCTGCTTGTGTTCGTGCTCTCGCTGTGTCCCTCTCTGCCAAAAAAATAAATAAAATCTTAAAAAAAAAAAAGGTACAAACTTCCAGTTTTAAGATAAATAAATACAGCTGAACAACACAGATTTAAACTGTGCAGATCCACTTATACACAGATTTCGAGAAATCTACTGTAAATCTATTTTCCTTATCATTTTTTTGAAATATTCTTTTTTGTAACTTACTTTATTGTAAGAATACAGTATGTAAGACGTATAACATACAAAATATGTACTTATTTATGTTATCATTAAAGCCTCCAGTCAACAGGTTATTAGTAGCTTCTCCCCATGTTGTTCAAGGGTGAACTGTATTATGGATGTAATGTACAACATGAAGACTACAGCTAATACTGATGTATGATATATAGGAAAGTTCATAAGAGAATAAACCCTAAGAGTTCTCATCACGAGGAAAAATTTTTTTTCTCTTTCTTTCCTTTTTACCACATCTATATTAGAAGACAGGTTATCAGCTGAACCTATTATGGTAATCATTTCACAATATGTGCAAACCAAACCATCATGCTGTATGCCTTAAACTTATACAACAATGTATGTCAATTTTTTCTCAATAAAACCAGAGAAAAGAAAAAAGAGAACTAAAGAGTAGTGTCTCTTATGATGCCAAATTCCTCAACAAAATAATGGCAAGCTGAATTTAGCAGCATATGAAAAGGATTACACAACATGACCAAGTGGGATTTATCCCAAAATACAAGGTTGGTTCACCATATGAAAATCAATTATGTAAGATACCAAATTAAAAGAATTAAGGGGGGAAAAAACTAACATGATCATCTCAACAGACACAGAGAAAAGCATCTGACAAAATCCAACACCCTTTCATGATAAAAACACTCAGCAACTAGGAATGGAAGGGAATTTTCTCAATCTGATAAAGAGCATTTATGGAAAACCCACAGCTAACATCACAGTAAATGGTGAAAGCCAAATAGCTACCCTCCTATAATCAAGAACAAAACAAAGATATCTACTCAGCACTGTACTGAAGTTCTAGCAAGGGAAATTGAGCAAGATACTAAGAAATAATAGGGGTCCAGATTGGAAAAGAAAAAGTAAAACTATCTATGGATAGTTTATTTACAGACCCGTTCATAATATAGAATAAACCTAAATAATCTACAAAACAACTAGTAGAACCAATAAATGAGTTCAGCAAAACTACAGGATATAAAATTAATATACTAATATTTGTTGCACTCCTATACACTAGCAATGAACAATCTGAAAATGAAATTAAGAATTCCAATAAAATATTTAAAGAATAAATTTAACCAAAGTACAAGACTTAAGACGGAAAATTACAAAACACTGTTGAAAGAAGAAAATCATCTAAATAAATGAACAGACAACACATACCTGTGGATTGGAAGACATAATACTGTTAAGATGGCAATACTCCCCAAACTAACCTACAGATTCAATGTAATCCCTATCAAAAACCTAACTGGCTTCTTTGAAGAAATTTACAAGCTGATCCTAAAATATGTATGGAAATTGAAGGAACTCAGAATGGTGAAAATAATCTTGAAAAAGAACAGCTAGAAGACTCACAGTTCCTTATTTCAAAACTTATCACAAAGCTGTAATAATCAAGACACAACATGACCAAATGGGATTTATCCCAAAATACAAGGATGGTTCACCATATGAAAATCACAAAGACCAACAGGTCTACAATTAGACCAATGAAACAGAATTGGGAATTCAAAAATAAACTTATACATTTATGTTCAACTGATTTTCATCAAAGATGAAAATGGAGAAAGAACAGTCTTTTCAACAAATGATGGTAGGACAACTAGATATTTACATGCAAAAAAATGAATTTGAACTCCTATCTCAACCATGTATAAAAGCTAACTCTTTTAAGGATCAAAGACCTAAATGTAACAGCTAAAAAATATAAAACTCTTAGAAACAAACAGAGGTGAAAATCTGTGTTTTTCAGATAGGACACCAAAAGCATAAACAATCAAAGAAAACTAAACTGGACTTCCTCAAAATTAGAAATTTGTGCATCAAAGCTCATCATCAAGAAAGTAAAGACAATCCACAGAATGGGAGAAAATATTTGCAAATCATATATCTAATCAGAGACTAATAGCCAGAAAATATTCTCAAAACTCAACAATAAAAAGATAAACCTAGTTGAAAAATGGGGCAAGAATTTGAATAGACCTTTCTCCAAAACCAATGTCCAATAAGCACATGAAAAGATGCTCAATATCATTACTCATTAGGAAAATGCGAAGCAAAACCATAAGAAAGCACTTCATATGCACTAGTTTTAATTTTTTTCAGTGGGTAATTCCAAGTGTTAGCAAGGATATGGAGAAACTGGAACCCTCACACACTGCTAGTGGCAAAAGAAAATGATATAGCTGCTTTGAAGAACAATTCGACAGTTCTTCCAAAAGAATTACATGGGGGCGCCTGGGTGGCTCAGTTGGTTAAGTATCTGCCTTCAGCTCGGGTCATGATCTCAGGGTCATGAGATCGAGCCCCATATCTAGCTCCCTGAGCATTCAGCAGGGAGTCTGCTCGTTTTCTCTCTCCAGACCCCAAAATAAATAAATAAATCTATTAAAAAAAAAGAATTACATAGAATTACGTATGACCCAGCAAGTCCATTCCTAGATATATATACTCAAAAGAACTGAAAACAGGTATTTAGGGTCGCCTGGGTGGCTCAGTCCTTAAGCATCTGCCTTTGGCTCAGGAAATGATCCTGGGGTCCTGGGATCGAGCCCCGCATCGGGTTCCCTGCTCAGCGGGGAGCCTGCTTCTCCCTCTCCCACTCCCCCTGCTTGTGTTCCCTCTCTTGCTGTCTCTCTCTCTGTCAAACAAATAAATAAAATCTTAAAAAACAAAACAAAACAAAAACAAAAACCAGGTATTTAAAAAGTACTTGTACATGAATGTTGATATTTACACTATAAACAATAGCCAAAAGTGTGGAAATAACCCAAATGTCCAACAACTAATCAATGGGTAAACAAAATGTGGTATATCCCTACAATGGAATGTTATTCATCCATAAAAAGAAATAAAATACTGATGCATGTTACAATGTGGATGGACCTCAAAAACATGGTAAGTGAAAGATGTCAAAAACAAATGATCCCATACTGTATGATGCCACTTCTCTGAAATATCCTGAAAAGGTAAAGCCATAGACACAGCAAGGAAATTAGTGGTTGTCAGGGGAGTAAGAGGGAACAGAGAGTGACTACTTAATTGGACTTAATGGGTTTCCTTCTGGGGTGATAAAAATGTTCTGGAACTAGAGGTAATGGTTGTACAACACTATAAATGTAGTAAAGGCCACCATACTGTGCATTTATAAAATGGGTGATTTTGTGCTGTGTGACTTTACCTCCATAAGAAAAAAAAAGAAAAGCAAATGTTCACAGAAAATCTTGTACACAATTGTACACAGCATATTATTCATAACAGCCAAAAAGTGGAAACACCCCAAATGTTCACCAGCTGATGGATAAACAAAACTGATATATCCATACAATGGAATATTATTCAGTCATAAAAAAAATGAAGTACTGTCACTTACTCAACATGGATGAACCCTGAAAATACTACACAAAGGGAAAGAAGCCAGACACATAAAGGCCACCTATTGTAATTCCATTTATATGAAATGTCTAGAATAGGAAAATTCATTGTGACAGAAAGTAGATTAGTGTTTGCCAGGTAACAGGTGCAGGGGAGAATTGGAAATGACTGTTGGTAGATATAGGGTTTGTTCTGGGGGTAACAGAAATATTCTGGAATTAGTGCTGATGGTTGCACAACACAGGGAAAATGTGAAAAACCACTGAAGTATATGCATTACAATGATGAATTTTATATAATGTGAAATATATAAGTAAAAATAAAAGCAAGACTTAATCACCTGTTTACATATTAAATATAAAGACACAGTTAAAAGTAAAAGGACAGAGGATATAACATGCTAACAGTCAAAAGAAAACAAGAGTTGCTATGTTTATATCAAAGTAGACGATAAAACCAAGAGTATTTCAAAGATAAAGGGAATCATTTTACAGTGATAAAGAGGTTAACGCACCAAGAATGTACAATAATCCTAAATGTTTACATTCCTAATAGGAACTTTAAAATACATGCTGCAAAAATTAATAAAATTGCAAAGAAACAGACAAACCTACAATTATACTTGGACATCTCAACATGCCTCTCTCAATAGTTTATAGAACAAGTAGATAGAAAATCAGTAAGGATACAAAAGACTTGAACAAGGCTATCAACCAACCTGACCTGAATGACATTTATAAAATACTCCCAACAATAGCTGAATAAACATTCCTTTCACATGCACAAAGAATATTTACGAAGATGGACCATACTCTGGCCCATGAAACAAATCTCAACAAATTAAGGAATCCGTATCTGTTTTATTTTTAATATAAACCAGTATTAGAGGGGTGTTGAGGGAGACTGGCCCCTAAAGGGAGGATTTGGAAATGGGTGGAGATGGAATTTGGTTGTCACAATGACTTGGCAGATCTACTGAGGAAAGTCCAACATCATAAAGTGATGTCCTAATCCAAATACCAATAATGTCACCATGTGTCCCCACAGTGCCAATTGAAAAACACCATTCTAAACCAGTTAGGAAATTCAGGAACTAGCAGAGTTATATGTGAAAGTTATACAAGGTCTTAGCCGTCCAGCTGCTCTATTCTCACCTCTGCATGAAACAGAAGTATAATGTAAGGAAAATTAGTAAACACTTGTCAAGTGCTTATACTACTAGGAATAAAGACATAGGCAATTCACGAAACAACTAACACTTTTGTTTAAAAATAATCATTCACAAAAGTAATTTATCAACACACTAATAAAGTTAGAATAAGTGTTCAAGAATGCAAAGAAAAAAACTACATCTTTCTGAAACAACGTTATAAAAATAAATCTCTTCCTTACTTCTTTAAAATAGACAAATTTTCTTTCCTCTGTAAATTAGGAATAATAAGTATAGACCAATGTACCTCTCATATGGTAACAGTTTCATTACTTTAAGCACCTCACCTTATGAGCTGCAAAACTGGATTCATTTTTTTCCAGTGCTCTTTTTGCATATTCTAGGGCTTCATAGACCAAGAGTTTTTTCTCCTCTTCTGAGGTCCCACTAAGCTGAGCTATATCACGTGATGCCCGTGCCAATCGCCACAGTAACTCTGCATCTTCACTAATTTGAAATAAATATAAAATAACCATTTTAGCTCACATTTAAAAACTGTTAAAGGTCACATCACTAATGAATACATATGGTGGTCTTTCAGGTCAATGAAGATATAGCAGTATCAAAAGCCATTATTCATAATGTTATATTTTCACATAAAACTTTATTTGCTAAAATTTCCTACAAAATATCCAATATTATAGATAAATATTAACTTTCCTAAATTATCTAAAATCTAACTTCCTGGGGTACCTGGGTGGCTCAGTGAAGCATCTATCTTCAGCTCAGGTCATGATCCCAGGGTCCTGGGACGGAGGCCCGCGTTGGGCTCCCTGCTCATCGGGGAGCTTGTTTCTCCCTCTCCTTCTTCTGCTCCCCAACCCCTGCCTGTTCTCTCTCACTCTCGCTCTCTCTCAAGTGAATAAATAAAAATACTAACTTCCTTAGAAAATATCTTTGTATTTGAATTCTCTAAACACCTGCACTACAAAATTCAACATAAAACCTAAGGCATGAGACACTTCAGACAACTCACTAACTGGTTCAGACAGTACCATAAAAACCCACAAACTTTAGAGAGTGGGTCATGCTCAACAAAACAAAACTGCTATATCCCCAGCTCCAAATATAGTAACTGGCACACAATAGGTATATGATAAATATGTGTTAATAAATAAATGATTGAATATAACAGAATCTCAAAATAAATATTATGTTTCAATGTGTCATCCATGCCATGATGCATGGACTATTTCAAGTGAGGGCCTGGACTCCTTGAAGGATTTCCATATGAAAATACTTATATAAAATAAGAAATGGTTAATAAATAAAACAATAACCACAATTAAGAGTTAGAAGTATTTTTTAAAACATTAAAACTCCTTTTTATTAAATGCTTGCCTTTAAGCCCATTATATATTTACCAAAATATGGTATTCACATAAAATTTTGAAACTAAAGGTAGCAATAGTATATTTATAATTAAATAAAGATGGAGTAACTATCTTACAGCTTACTTTTCAAGTCATTACTAAAATGACTATAAAATGCCAAACACGACACTACTAGTAACTAAGGGAAAAATGGAGAAGAAAAAGTGGATTCTATAGATATTTAGGAAGTAAAATTGATGGGTCATGAAGACAGAACTGGTTTTAGGAATCTAAGAAAGGTAGCTGAAAATGATTCAATATTTTTAGTTTAGGATTAGGTAATCTGTGATCTGGAAATGTGAATTTAGCCTTATTAAGCCTATTTTATAGGGCAGACTCTCCTTCCACCTACATCCTCCCAAAAACTGACTGCACACTGATACTCAAACATGTAACCTAATACTAAAAATAGAAAAAGGAGGTATTTTTAGTTTCTCTAAAAAAACTGTTTCTAAAGTGATACACAGATACTATTCAATGATGCCATACAAACATCCTAATTCATTTACCTCTTATGCCAGTAAGAAATTCACTTAAAAAAAATGAGAAATATACAATATAGATAACCATATATTCAATGACTACCTCACATGATCCAAAGCAAAATGAAAAAAATATTTCAACATTCCACTAGAATGAGTAAGAATCACCTTTTCTAAATCAATGAGACATGTAGCACTTGTGAATCATTTATTGTAAGAAACATACTATAAATTAAACTCTAAAAAATGTTATTTTGCAGTAAAAACTTTAAAAAAGTATAAAAATTTCAAGCACCAAGAGTCATTTTAATTGTTAAATAACAAAAATTTTGAGGAAACTGAAAACTCAGGCTTATCATACATTGCCTACCTTTCCTTGTATTGGGTCAGCAACTGATAAAGTTTTTCTGTCTCTCCACTCTCATACAGGTAGTCTGCTTGTTCGAGAATTTCTTCAACTCTGAGGACTAAAAATAAAAAAAGACACAATAAAGTAGGTCTTCCCAAGCCAACAATTCTAAGAAACAAATATTTTCATAAACAAAAGAAATTAGATATAAAAATAACCTATAAAGAAGGATCAGAAATTCTGAACAATCTAGATATAAGTATAGTAGAGGTAAGGATGAAGCTATCACAGTAAGTTATTTATTGAAATCACAGAAATTTAAAAAATTAGAAAACTTATTGTGGAACTAACTATGATACATTCTTATTTTTTTTTTAAAGATTTTATTTATTTATTTATTTGAGAGAGAGAATGAGAGAGCACATGGGGGGGGAGTCAGAGGGAGAAGCAGACTCCCCGCTGAGCAGGGAGCCTGATGCAGGACTCAATCTTGGGACTCCAGGATCATGACCTGAGCCGAAGGCAGTCACTTTAACCAACTGAGCCACCTAGGCACCCCTAAATATGACACATTGTTAAAAATGAAGAAACTAGGGTGCCTGGGTGGCTCAGTGGTTAAGCGTCTGTGATCCTGTGATCAAGCCCTGCATAGGGGTCCCTGCTCGGCGCGGAGCCTGCTTCTCCCTCTCCCACTCCCCCTGCTTGTGTTCCCTCTCTCGCTGTGATTCTGTCAAATAAATAAATAAAATCTTAAAAAAAAAGAAGAAGAAAGGAATTTCCTGTGAGGAATTTATGGTACTCTTCCCCTCCATACACACAAACTCTTAGTTGTTGTTGCTACGTACCATCCATTGCAGAAAATGATGATATAACATCGACTTCCAGCACTGAAAATTATTACTTTACATGGACTGCACCACACTGTTTCACTAGATTCTCTTTATGACCTAACTTATACAAACACTGTTATGGAAAAATAATCAAATTTGTCATCAAGGGGCACCTGGGTGGCTCAGTCGGTTAAGCGGCTGCCTGTGGCTCAGGTCATGATCTCAGGGTCCTGGGATCAGGCCCCATGTCATCCTCATCAGTCGTAGGGCTCCCTGCTCAGTGGGGTGTCTGCTTCTCCCCTCTCCCTCTACTCCTCTTCCCTGCTCATGTGGGCGCTCTCTGGCTCTCTCTCTCAAATTAAAATCTTAAAAAAAAAATTGTCATTGAAAACTTAGATGAACTTAACTACACAGAGAATCTGAAATTTACGTCACTGGCACTCTGCTCCAACCCATTCATTAACTTGTTTATACCTTACTAGAAAATATATAAACCTTACAGACAATGTAATGCTCTAAAAAACGTTGACTAGTTCCCAAAAAAAACAGTAAGCTTGAATTCCAGGATATTCCAATTATTACAATAAGGAACATACATATTTGTCTTCTATAAGGGTAGTGTATTACTTAGTCTTATATATAAGCCAACATTTCAATATATTCAATTAAGTTTATTTACTTTAGTATGCTTTAACTGATAATAGTGTATTTGAGGTTGAATTTTTTTTAATTTTTGAAAAATTAAAAACTAGACCAGAAAAAAAAAAACCTCCTGAATCTGACACAACTATGTAAAGTGAAGTATTTTTTACTAAGTTAACATCATAATGTAATTATAAAACTAGCTTAAAAAAATTAAATGACAATAGCAAATTCTTCTTTAATCCTACTTCAATCTGGTTGGGTGCCATAGTCCAATATTCATATGACTGGTTGATTTTCTTAAGTTTGCTTCCATTTTATTGTACACTTTTATCAGTAGCTGATTCTCCAAATTAAGGTTATAACAACCCAAAGATTTTTTTTTTAAGATTTTATTTATTGACAGAGAGATATAGCGAGAGAAGGAACACAAGCAGGGGGAGTGGGAGAGGGAAAACAGGCTTCCTGCTGAGCAGGGAGCCCGATGCGGGGCTCGATCCCAGGACCCTGGGATCATGACCTGAGCCAAAGGCAGATGCTAAACAACTGAGCCACCCAGGTACCCAAAGATTTTTTTTTTAAGATTTTATTTTTTTAAGTTATCTCTACACTCAACCTGGGGCTCAAACTTACAACCCAGAGATCAAGAGTTGCGTGCTCTATACCAAATGAGCCAGCCAGGTGCCCCAACAACCCAAAGATTCTTAAAAAGAAATAGTAATCTTAGCATTCTTAGCCAATATTTGTGGTAGGCAGGATAATGGCCCTAAAAATGTCTACATCTTAATCCCTGGAACCTGTGAAAACGTACAGGTTACATGGCAAAGGGGAATTAAGTTTGTAACTAGAATTAAGGCTATTCATCAGCTAACCTTAAAACAGGAAATGATCCTGGATTAGCCAGGGGGCCCAGTATAATCACAAGAGTCCTTCAAAGTGGAAGGCACGGCAGAAGAAGAAAGTAGGTAGGAGGCAGAACAATGAAAACAAGGCCAGAGTGAAATGATTACTGGCCTGAAATATGGAGGAAAGGGGTCTTCAGCCAAGGAATGTGGAAAACCTCTAGAAACTGAAAACAAGGAAAGAGATTCTCCCCTAGAGTCTGGAACACAGCCTTGCCCAACTTGTTGATTTTAATCCAGCGGGACCCATTTTGGACTTCCGAACTATAGAACTGTACAATAATAAATTTATGTTGTTTTAAGTTACTAAGTTTGTGGTAATTTGTGACAGCTGCTGTAACAGAAAACTTATACAATATTAAATATATCGATCTGGCATATTCGAATGTATACATTGTATGTGTAAATAACAAAGTTACATTTAATTCTATTCACTGATTTTTCTCAGACTTTCTGAGAAGACTGACAGAGATGACTGTCCTTAACATGATCTAGGAATGCTGCATGTCATCACCCCTGTAATTAAAAGAAAAATAAAGAAATTAAGTGAATAATTTAAAATAGTTCAAATCCTTTTTGTGTGTACTATTCTTTCTTAACTTCTTAAATCACTTATCTATTTTTTTATTATACAATGTAGTACCATAAGCTACAATATCCAGGCTTTAAATATGTATTTTTTCTTGAGTCTTAAACAGAAATTTCTAAAATCATACAGTGTGCAATTTACAAGAAAAAATACTCTTACTCTGATACTGCAAATTCACACAGGCACTAGGTTAGGAGCATGTAGACCACTCATATCTGCAAATCAGCTGTGTGGGCTTTTTTACTTGTTTAATGTTCTGTACTTTTCCTGAAAATATTTAAAAATAAGCTATGCTACTGACATTAAGAGACCACATTGTTAAAATGGATTAAACTTTTAAAGTAAGTTACTTTTCTAGTTAATAGTGAATATCCCAAGATGAACTGAGATATTAATTCAACTGTACAAAACTAAATTTAGCCTAAAATGAATATGCACAAGATCATAATTTTTTTTTTTAAGATTTTATTTATTTGACAGAGAGACACAGCGAGAGACGGAACACAAGCAGGGGGAGTGGGAGAGGGAGAAGCAGGCTTCCCGCTGAGCAGGGAGCCCGATGTGGGGCTTGATTCCCAGGACCCTGGAATCATGACCTGAGCCGAAGGCAGACGCTTAACGACTGAGCCACCCAGGTGCCCCACAAGATCATAAGTCTTAGAATTTTAAAAAATGTCACTGATATGACATAAATTAGTAAACTTTGGTCTTCTAGTTTTTCTTGCTAAGTGTACTCTTAGCCATGTGAGATGTATCTGCACAAAAAGAAATACTCTACTCCTCAAAGTAAGCAATCTACTTCTGGAAATTTCTCCCTACAGAAATTATAAAGTAGAAAATGAGTATCTAGATTCTCCAGGATTTTTCTAGATGCTAGAAGGCTCTAAGTAGCAACAACATCATCAAAATTTAAGGCAAATCTTTCACACCAACAATACTGTGTCTCAGCAGTACTGGAAGCAGTGCCTCTAAAGATGCCCTTTAGTAGTACAAAGGACTACAGATGAAGGAGCACTGGCCTCGGTTCTGTAGATTCATCAAAGAAGAATCAATGAAAGTATATGAAAAGAGACAACTGAAATGATTATATGAAGAACCTTTAAGATGGGCCACTTGTAATTCTCTTTTAGGCATTTTATAAGTGAACTTTCACACACACACACACACACACACACACACACACGAGTACTGTGACTGTATTAGCATATCTTGAAGGGCTTTAAATTTTGTCTATTTTAAAGAAATAATGAAAAACTTTCTACTGGAGTTCTTCAATTATGGCCGACAAGTGGGTATTTGCTCTATCCTGTGGTAAATATAGACGTTACCATTTTAAAAAAGAGTCCCACAACCCCATCCAACTGAAATGTCAAAACATATGTATGCCCTTGGGATCCCTGGGTGGCTCAGTCAGTTAAGAGGCTGCCTTTGGCTCAGTCAGTTAAGAGGCTGCCTTTGGCTCAGGTCATGATCCCCAGGTCCTGGGATCAAGCCCCACGTCAGACTCCCTGCTCAGCG
>NW_027397067.1:34756578-34788101 GCF_003265705.2 Callorhinus ursinus
TAGGGGTGCCTGGGTGGCTCAGTCGTTAAGCGTCTGCCTTCGGTTCAGGTCATGATCCCAGGGTCCTGGGAATCGAGCCCCGCATCAGGCTCCCTGCTCCGTGGGAAGCCTGCTTCTCCCTCTCCCACTCCCCCTGCTTGTGTTCCCTCTCTCGCTGAGTCTCTCGCTGTCAATAAAATCTTAAATATATATATATATGCCCTTAATTTCTAAAAACATAATTCAGAATATGACTGTATCCCAGTAAATGAAGAAGGAAAAAATCTTTTAATTGGCTTCAATGAGCATGAAGCAGCCCTAAAGAGAAGTAAGCAGTTTTGATGAGCGGAATTATCTGAAGACCATTTCCTAAAAAATATGAAAAATAAAGATCACAGTATAGCAAATAGGAGAGAGATGACAAAGTAAAACTTGTAAGGACTGATGAAATTATAGTTTTATAGAAACATGGGTCATTTTCCAAGTTAAAAAAAATCTATCTCTATATTTTATCAGTAACTGATGTTTTTTCAAGGGCAATGGTCTAGTTGCACAAATTATAATGAACATGCCAATCAACTAATTATAAAGTGACATTTTATTTAAGAAAACAAAGTTAAAGAAAATCAAAGCAAGTTAAATAAATATCCATACTCTGTTCTTTGTATTAACTTTCTAAGTGCTCAAAATATGCTTGAAAACACAGGAAGGATTCTACAATATACGGCAATTTTCATTAAAATCTTTAATAAAGATAATTAACAGTTTTCAGAGTAAGTTATACCTTGGAATATTAAAATCTTATTTAAGGTCAAATCAAGGTTTCATTTGGAGTTAGGACTAGAACT
The DNA here is from genome assembly GCF_003265705.2 of Callorhinus ursinus. NCBI lineage: Eukaryota > Metazoa > Chordata > Mammalia > Carnivora > Otariidae > Callorhinus > Callorhinus ursinus. The sequence continues at coordinate 34,757,406 of NW_027397067.1, forward strand.
AACATTTCGAGTTGTTTGTATAAACTTTTACTTTTACATTCGTAGAGGAAGTTATAACTTTTTTCCAAGCAGCATATAAATGAACATATATATAAGCCAGCCAGAATGAAAGAATTAGCATTATGTTGGATGAAAAGAACCAGAATCTCTATAACACATTAAACACATACATCATACATCCTTTTAGACCAAAGAGCAACTACACACACACACGGATTCAAGTTTATTCAAAAGTTTGATATACAATCCTGCAACTACTATCTCTCCTTTTATTACAGGATCAAACTTTAAAGCTTGATCTCTTTCTGACTTTCCCAAAGTTTTTCTGCACTCCTTCTCAAATGGATCTCCTCTTCAAGGGTCAGCTTTATCTTAATACGGTTTGCAATACCATCCTCTCCCAGGATACAAGGAACACTAAGGAATACTTCTTCATTTATTCCAAGAGGCCCTTCGTTATGGTGGAAACTGGATGCACTCTCCTAAGATTCTTCAAAATGCTTTCTGTTAAATCAGCTACAGACAGACCAACAGCCCAATTTGTATAACCTTTCATTTTAACCATCTCATAGCCAGAGGTTATCACCTCTTTGTGGACATTTTCCCAGTGCTCAGGATCTTTATCCGTTCCTATATCTGAATTCAGATCCTTCAAGGGGATACTAGCAATGTTAACTCCACTCCACACAGGTACACTTGAGTCTCCATGTTCTCCAAGGATCCATGCATGACAGCTTTCTGAGTGGATACCAAGTCTTTGCCCAGTAAAGAAACGGAAACAGGCAGTGTCCAGATTACAGCCACTTCCAGTAACATGGTTATGGGGAAATGCATTCAACTTCCAAGCTACATAAGATATCCACTGGATTAGAAACAACTACCATTTTGCACTGGGGACCATACTGGGTAATGTTGGAAATCATTAATTTAATGATGGACACATTTCTCTTGACTACATCAAGGCGTTTTTCTCCTTTTCTTGGGTGTGCACCTGCTGTAATAATCACTAGGTTGGAGTTTGCAGTGACATGGTAATCTTTGCTGGAAACAATATTTGGCATTTTCATGAAAGAGCTGCCATGTTGAAGATCCACTGTCTCACCCTTCAGTTTGCCTTCATCAACATCCACAAAAGCAAGTTCATCACTCAAGCCTTTTAATAAGATGCTGATAGCACATGCCATGCCAACTGATCCAGTTCCTATAACAGAGATCTTATTGTGATAAATGGTCTCCTCTGAAGTGAAATTCTTAGTAAGTTCGCACCTGATAGTTGCCATCGTGGAGACAGGGATAAACTGTCCCTGAGAGGGGTGCATACCACCTGGCAGGGACACAGAGCCATCCCTAGGCAAAAGACATTCGCTCCTACAGGGCGTAGTCTCCTGCTCGCCCATAGGACTCCCCCAGCCCAGCTCATAGCAGCTGGCTCAAGAGGTGAAGGAAGGGAATGGAGGAAAGCCACATCAAAGTTCTTTGAAGCGCAAAGTAAGTAAACAGTTGAAGGTTTAATGCCCTACCACCTCACCCCCCACCCAGCTCACTACTGCACCTGTGCAAGACCACACCCAGCTCGTGCAGGCCCCACAAGGGTCCAGAACCTTAAAATGTTTTTTAACTTACTGAATCTGCAGTAATTTTAAATAAAGACACATTTGAAAAAATGGACTATTACCGTTAAAGCTAAAGTTAATTTCAGCTTTGCCTTTCAAAATGCCATATTTTGTCGCTCAGGGAAGCCCTACATCTTTGCACTCATTTCCGTAAGGAAAGGGTGCTAAAGTACACTGAAACTAAGTGTGACAGACCAAAAAAATTGATTAGAGTTCTAATCTCTGCTCTGACACTTTGACTTTGAAGAAGTTAAACTGTGAGCTTCTTTTTCAAAGGTTAATACTATAATGGGTGGAGCCTGGCTGGCTCAGTCAGTAGAGCTCCTGACTCTTGACTTCCGGGTCCTGAGTTCCTGTCCATTTGGCGATAGAGTTTAAAATAAAATAAAATAAAAAACAAACAAACAAAACACCTAAAATGGAACACACACACACAGACCCAAATATTAAAACTGCAACCACTGGGCACATCTCTCAGGGATACATTTTAAAAAATTATTATCATGTCATAATACAATTTGTTCTTACTACTTAGAAGGTTGCTGTGAGAATTGAAGTTAGGTGAAAAGTTTAGGGAACCAAGTCCTCTACTTTATCCATCATAAAAATTATACATAAAAGGAAAGATAAAACAAAAACACAGCAATTCTCAATATCTGCTCTTTTTTTTTAAGATTTTATTTTTATTGTATTCATGAGAGGTAAAGAAAGAGGCAGAGGGAGAAACAGGCTCTCTGCAGAGCAGGGAGCCAGATTTTGGGACTCAATCCCAGGACCCTGTGATCATGACCTAAGCCGAAGGCAGTCACTTAACCAACTGAGCCACCCAGGCACCCTTTATCTGCTCTTTTAAAGACAAGGATAATCATGGGAAATCAATAACTAGTAATTTTTAGCTAATATTCTCAAATTCATCTACCACAACTTTAATAAGAACATCTATTCAAAATAAAATCTCTGCTTCTTTCCCCAATCACTTCTAAATGATTAAAAGGTGGGGACTACAAAAATTAAAAATTTTTCTCTAATATACTGAAATTTTGCCTCTGTCAACACACACAACTGTTTTAATTAATTTCTTTTAAATATGGCAAGTCTTGATATATACTTATCTATAGTATACCAAATCTGATAGAAATCTGATAGACTTTTTCTACTTTTCAATCAGTTATTTGATATTTAGTACTAAACTGCATTTTGTCTGTAAATAAAATATTTTTACCTCAAAGTAATTGGGCCTTTATTAACAATATCAAGAAGAGTATAATAACTTGGAATTAATGACAAAAGAATTCTTGTGTCAAATGGGCTAGATCCATTTTCTGTGGTATATTCCTCTCCTAATCCCTCAACCCCTTAAAAATGTAAAAAATATTCTTAGCCCAAGGATCCCATAAAACTACAAAATATTAAAAGAGTATCTTTCACTGAAGGAGCTCTAGTTGCTAGAAGATATTACACATACACAGAAATATATATGTTCACACAGAGATGTACACACAAATATAATATATATACATATTACATATATAAAATCAGACTCAATGACAAATAAAGAAAAGCAGAAATATAGCCTAGAAAAAAGCTTCATTACTTATTCAAAAATAACTCAAAGTTATTAACAAAATATTTTAATATTTTATTAATAACACAATAATTATGTTATTACCAAACATAATTAACTCTAAGTAGTCCATGTGTTTAGCTTAGGCTTACCTTTGGCTGTGGCATGAACCACAGCAGCCTGGGAAAATACTTGAAATGTTTCAAAACCCAAATAAGGTAAAGCTGAGAATAAAAGGCTTCTTTTGACAGATCCTAGATTTCCCATCACCTATGGAAACAATTATGGCCAGAGTTATCAAACACAAAATGTGAACAAACAGCTACTCCAAGCAAAAATTACATCAATTAAAAAAAATTACAACAACTTTCTCCTACCCCCAAAGCAATCAATCCTAAGAATACTGGAAGCTCAAAATTTACTTCAAATTCTTCAGTAAAACTATTTCACATACTTACATTACAGGGAGAGCATATCCTGTTAAGAAAAGATTCTTAACAATGGCTAAGGCTAACAATAGTAATTTATCTAAAAATCACAGTCATGCTAAGTGCTGGACTGTAAGATCTACATTTTATTTGAGGAGGCATGGATATTGTAACTATGAAATAAAATATAAAATACTAATATATAACAAGTACCAATCCTAAGAACAGACAAGATGAAAAATATCAAATATGGTAATTACTACACATAAAAAGTGTACATGGATTTAAAGATATCTTCAAAAGTGATCTACAAAACCCCTAGTTTTGGGCGCCTGGGTGGCTCAGTTGGTTAAGCGACCGCCTTCGGCTCAGGTCATGATCCTGGAGTCCCTGGATCGAGTCCCGCATCGGGCTCCCTGCTCAGCAGGGAGTTTGCTTCTCCCTCTGACCCTCCCCCCTCTCATGTGCTCTTTAAATCTCACTCTCTCTCTCAAATAAATAAATAAAATTAAAAAAAAAACCCATAGTTTTGAAATAAACAATGAATAAAGAGCATATCCAAATAGATTTGTAAATGGATTTTCATTATTATGGCCAGAATTCTCAAGACCCAAGAAGGCAAAGGAGTATATGGATATCACTCCACCAATTCTTTCCTACAACAGTTTTTCTTTCACAAGATAGTATCATTTTCTCCCTTTCTGTTGATTCATTCCCACTGGTATAAAAACAAGCTGTACTATCTTTGTAAGTTTTTATTTTTCTCTTAAAAACAAAGAGCTTCCTCTTGAATTCACTTCTCCCTTTAGTCTCATTTTCTAACTTCTCTTTTCAGCAAAACTTTTAAAAAGTTGTCGTTACTCTGTCTCCACTTCCTCTCTTCCCACTCTTGAACTTACACAAATCACTTTTATCCCCACAACACCACTGATGGTATGCCAGTTACAGCAACCAAGGACACAGCTATTTCTTATACTCAATTCTGAATCTCAGCTTCCTTGACCTATTAACAGTATTTGACAGCTGATCACTTTTTAAGTTATGAATGGATGTTTAATTTTTTTTAAGATTTTATTTATTTATGTGAGAGAGAGAAGGAAAGAGAGAGCAATGAGCAGGGGGAGGGGCAGAGGGAGAAGCAGATTCCCCACTGAGCTGGGAGCCCAGTGCAGGGCTCCATGCAGGGACTCAGGGATGATGACCTGAAGGCAGACGCTTAACCGACTGAGCCAGCCAAACGCCCCTGGAAGTTTAATTTTTTTACTAAAACAGCTTTATTAAGGGGCGCCTGGGTGGCTCAGGCGGTTAAGTGCCTGCCTTCAGCTCAGGTCATGATCCCAGGGTCCTGGGATTGAGTCCCGCATTGGACTCCCTGCTCAGTAGGAAGTCTGCTTCTCCCTCTCCTTCTGCTCTTCACCCCACTTGTGCACACAAATGCACTCTCTCCCAAATAAAATAAAATCTTAATAAAAATAAAAGTTTTATTGAAATATAAGTGACATGCTACAAACTGTACATACATAATATGTACAATTCATTAAGGCATGCATATAAACCCATAAAACCATTACTATCACCACAATCAAGATAAAGATATCTGCAAGCCCCTCCCCCTTTTCCTCATGCTTCTTTGTAATACATCAGCCCCTTTTGTCAGCACTTGCTGTGTTCTCTCACTCTTGAAACACTTTTCACTTGGCTTTTGGAACACTACTATCATATTTTCTCTGGTTTCAACAACTGCTCCTTTTCTTTGGTTGGTTCCTCCCTGGCCAGCTATGTTTGGGCTTTTTCCCCAGACCTTCTTTTCTCTACTTGTACCATTTTGGTGATCTTATCTTTAAATATCATCAACATCATACACACAAATGTAATATGAAGCCTGGGTTACTCCTCTAAACTTCAGAATCATATAACCAGCAGCTTAATCAACATCTATCTCCACATGAAGTACAACAGGCATCTCACATTTATTAGCCAAAACAGGTACTGTTTCCCTCAACTTTACCCATCTCACAACTTTCCCTCTCATGGTAAAGGGCAATTCTATTCTTCTATTAGGTTAAAAAAACAAAAAAGCAAACAAAAAACCTTGTAGCCATTCTCGACTTTCTCTCAGGACTCACATCTGACCCATATCCTAACTTCTCATAAGGATCTAGGGTAGGAATGAGGAATCCAACATATTCCAATTTGCTGAGTGCTTTAATTTCTTGAGCATGAATATTCAAGATATTACACACAACTGGATTCAAAACAAATCAACAGCAAAGCAAGAAAACTGAATTTGACATAATCACAATTTTAACATATTTTCTGAGTTTATTCATATTTACCAAGGAGAAGCAAGATGGGGTTAGGAGCAGACGGTATGGGGGTGTGGATGTATGGTGGTGGTACTTGGAAGAAAAAGACTTAAGATATCAGTAAGTCTCCTGGTTCCTTATTTTTATGGCAGGTATATCACATGGTTGAAAAGTATGCACAGACTGTTATAGCTTGAGAAAACTACACATTCACAGTGTTCAATTTCCTTGCTGGTATCATGTTCAATAAACAATAATCCTGGCTTTCTGAGAGGGGAAAAAATGCACTGTCAGGCAGCTGACATTTGTACTTCTTACTGTAAATTAATAAAGTGACAGTTTTCCAGTGGGACTCTGACTAGTTTGGTTAATGTAGAGCAGCTTTCTGCTCATCTGTGAGAAAATAGATAAAAATCATGTTTCTGGAACTAAAAAAATAAATTAAAAGAATTAGGACCTAGTGACCCCTGAAGATACTAACAACTTGTGAAACTGTCTGTCTGAGACAGCTAGAATGTACCATTTTACTTTGCACCTCCAATACTCTACAATTCCTGTCACATAAATAATTCTCAAAAAAATATCTGTTAAACCAAAGAAGTAAGCTATCTGTTAAATAAGTCTTTTCTTCAACACTAATTATACTAAGTTCAAGCTAGAAGGAACTCCAAAATACAAACTCATCACTAGATGGGAAGGAATGTGTCACTACCATCTCCCAGTTTTCCTCCTAATTTCCTGTCAGCTCCTCCTCCACTTAAATATCGGAATTCCTCCACGGTAGGTACTAGGTCTTCTTCTTGTCTTACTATAAAGTACTTTCAACCTCTACCATGTTATCATTTACAACCATATGATAATGTCCCCTGAATCTGTATCTCCAACTCAGACCTCAGAAGGTAAACACCAGACCTATCCAACTACTGTCTATTCTACATGTCAACTCGGCTATCTCATCAATCACCATAACTAGCCCAAAACATCTCATCTCCCTCTCTGCCATCCCCCCCAATTGCTTCTGTAGTCCTATTCCAGTAAACAGCATCACCATCCATCCTGCTGCTCTAGCCAGAAACTTGAGATCTTTGCTGACTGCTTCCTTTCAGTTCCCACAACAAAGCTATCTTTTAGGTCCACTAAGTTTACATCCTTAGTGTACTTTAAATGCATCCACTTATTTCCATTTCCATGATTACCACTAAAGTTCAAGCCACTAGATTTCTCACTGTGCTATACCAATCATCCCTTATCTGGTCTATAGCATCCACTCTAACCTATCCATTCTTGACCCTAGACAAAGTTATTTTTTTAGCATTATTTTGATCAAATGATTTCCCTGTTTAAAAATTTTTCATGGTTTCCTATAACCTTTAGAATAAAATCAGTGGGGTGCTTGAGTGGCTCAGTTGGTTAAGTGTCTGCCTTCAGCTCAGGTCATGATCCCAGGGCCCTGGGATCGAGACCTACATAGGGCTCCCTGCTCAGCGGAGAGTCTCCTCCCTCTGCCTGCCACTCTGGCTATCTGTGCTCTCTATCTCTCTGTCAAATAAGTAAATAAAATCTTTAAAAGAAAAAAAGAATAAAATCAGAAATACTTAACATTGTTTATATGGTTTTCTGAATCTGGTTGTAGTACGCAGCCTCTAAAATGGCCCCAGTGGGTCTGGTTCAAAATGGCAATGTAGGAGGATCGTGAACACCCATCCTCTCATGGACACACCAAATCTACAGCTACATGCCAAACAATTTCCTCTGAAAGAAACCCAAAAAGAGACTGAAGTCATACCATGCATCTTTTCTGACCACGACGTTATGACACTAGAAATCAACCACTAAATAAATAAATAAATCTGGAAAGAGCACAAATACATGAAGGTTAAATAACATGCTACTAAACAATAAATGGGTCAACCAGGGAATCAAAGAAGAAATAAAAAAATACATAGGGACAAATAAAAATGAAAACACAACAGTCCAAAATCTTTGGAGTGCAGCAAAAGCAGTTCTAAGACAGAAGTTTACAGCAATACAGACCTACCTCAAAAAGCAAGAAAAATCTCAAGTAAACAACCTAACCTTACATCTAAAGAAGCTAGAAAAACAAAAACAAACAAAACCCAAATCCAGCAGGAGGAAGGAAATAGTAAGCATTAGAGCAGAAATAAATTATATAGAGACTAAAAAAACAACTAAATAGATCAATGAAACCAGGAGCTGGTTCTCTGAAAGACCAACAAAATTGACAAAACTTTAGACAGACTCATCGAGAGAGAGAGAGAGGAGGGAATCAAAATCAGAAACGAAAGAAGAAATAACAACTGACATCTTAGAAATACAAAGGATTATAAGAGAATATTATGAAAAATCATATGCTAACAAACTGGACAACCCAGAAAAAATGGATATAATCTCCCAAAACTGAATTGGGATGAAACAGAAAATTTGAACAGATGGATTACCAGCAATGAAACTGAATCACTAATCAAAAAACTCCCAACAAACAAAAGTCCAAGACCAGATGCTTCATTCTACCCAACATTTAGAAGAGTTAATACCTATTCTTCTCAAATTTTTCCAAGAAACAGAAGAGAAAGGAAAACTTCCAAATTCATTCTATGAGGCCACCATTATTACCCTGATACCAAAATCAGATAAAGACACTACCAAAGAGAACCCCAGACTAATATCTCTGATGAACATAGATGCAAAAATCCTCAACAAAAATTCTCAACAAAGTATTAGCAATCCAAATCCAAAATACATTAAAAATAATAATTCACCACAATCAAGTGAAATTTATCCAGGAATGTAAGGTTGGTTCAATATTCACAAATCAACCAACATGATACATCACATCAATAAGAGGAAGGATAAAAACTGTATGATCATTTCAACAGAAGCAGAAAAAGCATCTGACAAAGTACAGCATTCATTCATGATAAAAGCCCTCAACAAAGTAGGTAGAGAGGGAACATACCTCAACATAATAAAGGCCATATATGAAAAACACAGCTAATATCATTACTCAATGGAGGAAAATTGAGAGCTTTTCCACTAAGGTCAGAAATAAGGCAAGGATGTCCACTCTCACCACTTTTATTCAGTGTAGTACTGGAAGTCCTAGCTACAGCAATCAGAAAAGAGAAAGGAATAAAAGACATCTAAATTGGTAAGGAAGAAGTAAAACTTTTACTAATTGCAGATGACAGAATACTACATGTAGAAAACCCTAAAGTCACCAACAAAAAAGCTACCAGAAGTGATACATGAATTCAGTCAAGTCACAAGATACAAAATCAACATACAGAAATCTGTTGCTCTTCTATACACTAATAATGAAGCAGCAGAAAGAGAAAGGAAGAAAATAATCCCATTCACAACTGCACCAAAAATAATTAAATCCCTAGAAATAAACTTAACCAAGAAGGTAACACCTGTACTCTAAAAACTATAAAACACTAATGAAAGAAATTGAAGACAACACAAAGAAATGGAAAGGCGTTCCATGCTCATGGATTGAAAGAACAAATATTGTTAAAACGTCCACATTACCCCAAGCAAGCTAGAGATTTAATGCAATCCCTAACAAAAATATCAATAGTATTCTTCCCAGAACTAGAAAAACAATCCTAAAATTTGCATGGAGCCACAAAGACCCTATATAGCCAAAGCAATCTTGAAAAAGTAAAACAATACTGGAGGTATCACAATTTAAGATTTCAAGATATCTTACAAAGCTGTAGTAATTAAAACACTATGGTGCTGGCAGAAAAACAGACACAAAGATCAATGGAACAGAACAGAGAGCCCAGAAATAAACCCACAATTACATGGTCAATTAATCTATGACAAAGGACGCAAGAATATGCAATGGGAAAAAGACAAGTCTCTTCAACAAGTGGTGTTGAGAAAACTGGACAGCTACATGCAAAAGAATGAAACTGGACCATTTTTTACACCATACAAAAAAAAAAAACAACTCAAAATGGACTAAGGACCTAAATGTGAGGCCTGAAACCATAAAAATCTTAGAAGAGAGCACAGGCAATAATTTCTCTGACATCAGCCATAAAAACGTTTTTCTTGATAGGTCTCCTGAGGCCAGGGAAACAAAAGCAAAAATAAACTGTTGGGACTACATCAAAATAAAAACTTCTGCACGCAAAGGAAACAACCGACAAAACTAAAAAACAGCCTACTGACTGGGAGAAGGTATTTTCAAATGACATATCTGATAAAGGGTTAGTATCCAAAACATATAAAGAAGTTATACAACTCAACATCCAAAAAAACAAATAATCCAATTTAAAAATGGGCAGAAGACATGAACAGACATTTCTCCAAAGACATACAGAAGGCCAACAGACACATAAAAAGAAGCTCAACATCACTCTGCATCAGGAAAATGCAAATCAAAACCACAATGAGAGGCGCCTGGGTGGCTCAGTTGGTTGGGCGACTGCCTTCGGCTCAGGTCATGATCCTGGAGTCCCAGGATTGAGTCTCACATCGGGCTCCCTGCTTAGCAGGGAGTCTGCTTCTCCCTCTGACCCTCTTCCCTCTCGTGCTCTCTATCTCTCAAATAAATAAATAATCTTTAAAAAAAAACAAACAAACACAATGAGATATCACCTCACATCTATCAGAATGGTTAAAATAAAAAACACAAACAATGAGTATTGGCAAGGATGTGGAGAAAAAGCAACTCCCATGCACTCTTGGTGGGAATGTAAACTGGTGCAGCCACTGTGAGAAACAGTATTGAGTTTCCTCAAAAATTTTTAAATGAAGTTACCCCATGAGCCAGCTATCACACCACTGGGTATTTACCCAAAGAATATGAAAACACTAATTCAAAAGAATAAATGCACATGAATGTTTACTGCAGCAATATTTACAATAGCCAAAATAAGGAAGCAACCCAAGAGTCTATCAAGAGATGAACGAATAAAGAACATGTGGTATATAGATAAAAATGTAGTATTATTTAGCCATAAAAAAATAATCAAGTCTTGAAATTTACAACAGCATGAATGGATCTAGAGTGTATAATGGTTGAGCAAAATAAGTCAAAGAAACACAAATACTGTATGATTTCACTCATGTGTGGAATTTAAGAAACAACACAAATGAACAACAACAACAACAACAACAACAACAAAAAACAGATGATTACCAGAGGGGAGGTGGGTGGAGGGATGGGTGAAATAGGTGAAGGGAATTAAGAGTGCACTTACTCTCTATGAGCACGTAGTAATATATGAAATTGTTGAATCACTATATTGTACATCTGAAATGAATATAACACTGTATCTTAACTACACTAGAATTAAAATTTTTAAGAATCCATTGAAAATATCATACATCATGATCAAGTGGGATTTATTCTAGGGTACTGCAAGGAAGATTCAAAAATCTGCAAACCAATCAGGGTGACACAACAAAATGAAGTCCCCAAATCACATGATTATCTCAATAGATATAGAAAAAGCATCTGACAAAAATTCAATATCCATTCATGATAAAATTCTCAATAAAGTGGATATAGAGGGAATATATCTCAACATAATAAAGCCAATACATGGGGCGCCTGGGTGGCTCAGTTGGTTAAGTATCTGCCTTCAGCTCAGGTCATGATCCCAAGGGTCCTGGGACTGAGTCTGGCATCTGGCTCCTTGCTCAGCGGGGAGCCTGCTTCTCCCTCTCCCTTTGCCTGCCACTCCCTCTCTTGTGCTCTCTCAATCTCTCGCTCTGTCAAAAAATAAATAAAATCTTTAAAAAAATAAATAAAGGCAATATATGACAAGTTCACAGCTAGTATCATACTCAAGTGGTGAAAAGCCAAAAGCTTTTCCTCTAAAATGAGAATCAAGACAAGAATGCCCACTCTCACTTTTATTCAACATGGTATTAGAAATCCTAACTAGAGCAATTAGGAATAAAAAAAGAAGGAAAAGAAAAGAGAAAGAAAAGATATCCAAATCAGAAAGGAAGAAGTAAATTTGTAGTAACATGGTATTACAAATAGAAAACCCTAAAGAGGGCGCCTGGGTGGCTCAGTCGTTAAGCGTCTGCCTTCGACTCAGGTCATGATCCCAGGGTCCTCGGATCCAGCCCCGGATCCAGCCCCTCATCGGGCTCCCTGCTCAGCGGGAGGCCTGCTTCTTCCTCTCCCACTCCCCCGCTTGTGTTCCTGCTCTCGCTCACTCTCTCTGTCAAATAAATAAATAAATAAATCTTAAAAAAGAAAACCCTAAAGACCTCACCCAAAAATTGTTGGAAATAATAAACAAATTCAGTAAAGTAACAAGATACAAAATCAATACAAAAATATATTGTATTTCTATATACTAATAATGAATTATCAGAGAAATTAAGAAAACAATCCCATTTATCGTTATATCAAAAAGAATAAAATACCTAGAAATAAATTTAACCAAGAATCTGGTAAAAGACCTGTGCACTAAAAACTGTAAGACACTGATGAAAGAAACTGAAGACACAAATAAATGGAAAGATATTCCGTGCTAACAGATTGGAGGAATACTGTAAAACCGTCCATACTACCTGAAGCAATCTGCAGATTCAACAGCATTTTCAAATTCCAATTGCACTTTTCACAGAAACAGAACAAAGAATCCTGAAGTTTGTATGGAACCACAAAAGACCCCAAATAGCCAAAGCAACCTTGAGAAGAACAAAGCAGGAGGCATCATGCTTCCTCATTTAAAAAATATTACAAAGCTACAGCAATCAGAACAGTATAGTATTCGCACACACAGATCAATGGAACAAAATAGTGAGTTCAGAAATAAACTCATGCATATATGGGCCAACTAATTTAAAATACAGGAGCCAAGAATATACAATAAGAAAAAAAGTCTCTTCAATGAGTGTCCAGAAAACTGGACAGCCACATGAAAAAGAATAAAACTGAACCACTGTATTACAGCATACACAAAAATTAACTCAAAAGGGACTAAAACCTTGAACATCAAATCTAAAACCATAAACTAGAAGAAAACATAGGGGGTAAGCTCCTTGATGATGATCTTGGCAATAATTTTTCAGATTTTACACCAAAAGCAAAGGCAACAAAAGTAAAAATAAACTTGTGGGACTCCATCAAACTAAAAAGTTTGTGCACAGGAAATGAAACTATCAACAAAATGTAAAAGCAACCTACCAAATTGAAGAAAAAATTGGCACATCATATATCTGATAAGGGATTAACATCCAAAATATATAAAGAATTTTCACAATTCAATAGGCAAAACCATTTAAAAAACCAGTCCAATTAAAACATGGGCAGAGTATGAGAAGAGACGTTTTTCCAGAGACTTACAGATAGCCAACAGGTACATGAAAAGGTACTCATTAGGGAAATGCAAATCAAAACCACAATGTGGTATCTCACACTTCTTAGAATGGTATTGTCAAAAAAACAAGAAATAATAAGTGTTGGTGAGGATGTAGGGAAGAGGAACCCTTGTGCACTGTTGGTGGGAATGAAAATTGGTGCAGCCACTATAGAAAACAGCATGAAGGTTAATCAAAAAATAAAAAATAGAACTACTATATAGCCCAGCAATTCTACTGGGTGTTTATACAAAGGAAACAGAAACACTAACTCAAAAAGATATATGCACCCCCATGTTCACTGAAGCAATATTTACAGTTGCCAAGGCATGAAGCAACATGAGTGTCCATCTATGAATGCATAAAACAAATGTGATATATATATATATATATATATATACACACACATACACACATACACACAATGGAATATTTTTCAGCCATAAAAAGAATGAAATCTTGTCATTTGTGACAACGTGAAGGGACCTTGAGGGCATTATGCTAAGTGAAATATGTCAGACAAGAAAGACAAATGCAGTATGATCTCATTGTGGAATCTAAAACAAAAGCCAAACTTATAAATAGAGAACAGACTGGTGGCTGCCAGAGGGGGAGTAGAAGGGGGCTGGTTAAATGGGTGAAGATGGTCAAAAAGTATAAATTTCCAGTTATAAAATAAGTCCTAGGATGTAATGTACAGCACGATAACTACAGTTAATAATACTGTATGTATATTTGGAAGTTACTAAGAGGATAAATCTTAAAAAAGTTCTCATCAAGAGAAAAAAACTGTAGAGAAGGATGTTAAATTTACTAATTGTGGGGATCATCTGGCCATATGTACAAATATTATATCGTGTCATATACCTGAAACTGTTACATGTCAATTATATCTCAATTTAAAAATATACAGATAAATTAATTAAAATGGCCCCAAATGATTCCTGCCTTTTGTCAGGGCCCAGGGCAGGCTGCCTCAAAATGTAGCACAATGGTATACTGATTATTCTGAATTGAAGCTATTTGGGAAACTGCTGGTGCAAGAACACTGAGACCCTCCTCTGACTCCCCGAAACAGGAAATAAATCTCGCATATGAAAAATACCCTTCCTGTACTAAGAAGTAAAAAGACATCCTCATCACCAGAGATAAGGACGTTAAAACCTAGAAAGCAATAGAAACAAGCCTTTGTTACAAATCTACTACCTCAGCCTAAATTATACTTAAAATTCCTTACTAAATAAAGCTCCCAAACATCTGTTTTCTTTATCCTGCCAGTTCCTCACAAATTTATTATGCCTAAAATGTATAAAAACTGCCTGCCTTGGTCATTTCTTTCGGTCTCAATTTCATTATTGGACATCCGTGCACATAATAAAACCTTGGTTTTTGTTCCTGTTGTTTCATGCAGTTTAATCCCTAAACCAGCTGGAAGAATCCTGGGAAGAAAGATTTCTCCCTTCTGTACTTCTAATATTCACTCCTTTGTGTAATCCCTTCCCTTAAATGTAGGCTGGACTTACTGGCTCTCTTTAAAAAAACAGAATATGCAAAAGTGAAGGGATGTTACTTCAAGATTAGGTTATAAATTGCGACTTCCATCTTTGACACTCATTCTCTCAAGTAAATTTTCTTTGATTGCTTGCCTGCCCTGGGGGAAGCTGCTGTGTCTTAAGGCAGCCCTTTTGAGAAGCCTTCTAGGTGAGTACAAAGGCCTGCCTACAACTACAGGAGCGAGGTTATAGGCATAACTTTCCCTCTACCTCTAAATTGAGCCCTCAAATGAAACCTCAACAGCCGAAGAGCTTGATTCAATCCTTATAAGAAACCATCCGCCAGAGGCATCCAGCTAAGCCTCGATTTGATAACCAAAACACAGTGAGATTATGTTTGCTGCTTTAAACCATTGAGTTGTGCAATAATCTGCTATGCAGTAATAGATAACTAATAAATTGGTACTTGTCTGATTTTTCAGCCTTGGTTTGTATCAGTTTATTCTCCCATTTCAGGCTCCACTCATAATTTCAGGTCCTCAAAAATACCACTTTTTCTTACCTCAAGGCCTGTATCATGCTACTCTCTCTACTGGAATATTTTTTTGTCCTCATATTCCCACTCTTCTTTAACCTCCCATCATTCTTCATATTTCATCTCTAATTGCTCACACTTTGCCCCTTCCTCCCTTCAAGATCAGGTTAGGTATAACTTTGTTTCTCTTTTCCCAACACTTTGCATTAATTACATTTACTCAACTACCTTTCCTTCTAATCTGGAAGATCAATGAGGAAAAGTGTTTCTATTTCTTATGTTCAATCTATCTCCAGAGCTTAGAACAGAGCCTTGTTCACAGTAAGCACTGAGTACAAATCTGCTGAAAAATAAACATTCAGGGGGGTGGTGGGATGGGTTGGCCTGGTGATGGGTATTAAAGAGGGCACGTTCTGCGTGGAGCACTGGGTGTTATGCACAAACAATGAATCATGGAACACTACATCAAAAACTAATGATGTAAATTATGGTGATTAACATAACATAATAATTAAAAAAAAAGAAAGAAAAACGTTCAGAGAAGTGTTTTTTAATAGATTACATATAGAAGAGACAGAAAAATGAAACCTCAGCCACTCAGCAGTAGCCCCCAATCTCAACAAACTCCTGGAAAATATCTCCAACTCAGCTTACTGACATCATGCTGAGAGAAAGGTTTAGGAACAAGAAAACAAATGATGATACAAAAACCCATGAAAAACTTGGAAACTGTAATATTAGTTCCAACTCCCCCAAAATTCAATATATCTAAGGAAGAATGTTTTTCACTGCCTTTGGCTTAGAGTGAAGTTTTATTACTTAAAAATATTTCTAGTCTCTCTTGATCTTGATTTTTTTCCTATCCTTTTCTATCTCCTCCAGTTCTCAGTTTTTTAGCACAGTGGCTATATGCAATACATGTAGATATCCTACCTGCCATCAAAGCCAACATATTTCTGGCTGTGTGACTTGGATACATTACTTAACCTTACTTCTGTTTCCTCTTCCAAAAAATGGTTAAAATAACAGTTCTCACTCCATAGGAGAGAAATGGAGATTATATGAGATAACGCTCAATGCAATGCCTGGTTATAGTAAAACTTCAAAAATGTTAGCCCTTATTATCTAAACGATGATCACCCCACTAAAATGGAACTTTTAACTCACCAATGCTCTAATTTGGGAACTTGAGGCTAACTAGTTTCCTACCTAGTACCCCTCCCATCCCTCTGCCTTATCTTTTAACATCTCCCCATCTGACTATAAGCATTCTGGAGGATAGCAATCAAGCCTGTCTTTCATCACCTGTCCCCCTAACAGCTCCCCATAACCCTGAACATAGCAGGCAGTCAAAAATGTGTATTTTAGAGTTCAACATAATTAAACACCTAGTTCAAATAATACGTATCATATGCACTACTGCCAACCGTCACTCTCCAATCCCCTTCCATAAATAGATAAACCAAGGCCCACGAACGGTCTAATGGAAAAGCCAAAACTGGGATGACAATCCAACAACCTTCCTTAACACTATGCAGATAAAAACAAAGGACTCAAATTTTAAACCTAAATAGTACAAAATCTCTGCTTCTAAGTCGTAATAATTTTCAAAATCACACCACAAACTTTTCAAAGTCTGGCAGACTAAGTGCCTCAGGTGTTGTACAGTATCGTCAAAAATAAAATTTTCACAGCGGTCAGGGTTCCAACCCCCCGCCCCCCCAACCAAAGTTCTGTTTTCACAGAGGAAAGACCGGCAGGATTCCCGGATTCTCGGGGGAGAAGGGTTGAGGGGGAGCTCATTCCTCCTTCGACCCCAGTTCTCAGAGAAGAAAGTAGCCTTGAGAAAGGGAGACGACCTGTCCGTTGCAGTCACCTGAAGAGCTCCAGGAACACCTGGCCCTAAGTCCCTGCCTCAGTTCACCATATTCCCCAAGGAGATAAGGAGCAGCCCGGCTGAAGAAGTGGGTGCCGGATCCCAGCCAGTAGTGAGGGGAGCGGAGTCAGGGCGGCGGGGATACCTCAGAGCCGCGGAGTCGCCAAGTACAGCACTGTCCGCGGCTGCCAGCAACACCCCTCGAGAGCCAAGGTCCGGGAAAGACGGCACGTGCCCAAGGGAGAAAGCGCCAGAAGCGAGCGGCCAGCGCCATGACCAAAAACTCGCGGACTGACCCTTCACCCCTTTGGGCCGCTATGGAGTGCAGCGGAGCGAAAGTCTCTCTTGTCCTTCCCGAGAAAACAGCGACTTCCCTCCTCCAGGCCGCCTCTTCCGCGAAGCGATTTCCGGTCCACAGGTTCAGGGGGAGGGAAATACCCGGTTGGGTGGGACTTAGCGGCCCTTTCGTGCCTGCGCGCAGAGGACTGTTCTCTTGATGCCGTATGGTTTCTGCCGGTACTTTGTGGGGGCTCTCCTGGCTTTGGCATAGGATTAATCACCAGAACAGAGTTGAAAGTTCTCTGATAGACCTGATACTTTAAGTATGCAAGAAAAAAATGATTATTATTTATAATTCTCTGCTGCCTTCAAAGATAGAGTAATAGAGGGTCCTTTGGGGAAATAATTGGAAGAATTAAGCTGTTCCACATAAAGAAGGCAAAGAAGAGGGGCACCTGGGTGGCTCAGTCAGTTAAGCGCCTGTTTTCTGCTCGGTCCTGGGATGGAGCCCCTCCTAGGGCTCCCTGCTCAGCGGGGAGTCTGCTTTTCCCTCTCCCTCTGCTGCTCCTCCTGCTTGTGCTCTCTCTCTCTCTGTCAAATAAATAAATAAAATCTGAAAGAAAAAGAAAGAAAGAAGAAAGAAAGAAAGAAAGAAAGAAAGAAAGAAAGAAAGAAAGAAAGAAAGAAAGAAAGAAAAAGAGAGAGAAAGAAAGAAAGAAGGAAAGAAAGAAAGAAAGAGAAAGAGAAAGAAAGAAGAAAGAGAGAGAGAAAGAAAAGAAAGGGAGGGAGGAAGGGAGGGAGGAAGGAAGGAAGGAAGGAAGGAAAAAGAAGAGATTGTTAGGAGGAGGAGTTCTGGGGTGAAAGAGAAGCCAGAGAAGATAAAGAATGTGAAGCCCAAGCTGGTCTTAGTAGAAAACGATGTGGGGGCACCTGCGTCGCTCAGTCAGTTGAGTGTCTGCCTTGTGCTCAGGTCATGGTCCCAAGGTCCTGGGATTGAGCCCCACGTCGGGCTTCCTGCTCAGAAGGGAGTTGGCTTCTCCCTCTCCCTCTGCCTGCCCCTCCCCCTGCTTGTGCGCTCTCTCTCTCTCGCTCTCTCGCTCGCTCTCAAATAAATAAAATCTTTTAAAAAATGGCAGAAAACAAAAAAATAAATAAAATGATGTGGAAAACAAAGGGAAAAGAAAAAAATTTAAACTTTCTTACAATTTACAGCCCATTGACAAGTAAGTACCTTCTTCAAGGAGTTTAGCTGCCTCAGGCAACCTTAGTTTGACATTAGCCCAATCTCTAAGACACTATAAAAATCCCTTTGGAAACTTCCTTTATCTCTACACTCCACCCCACCCCCAAAATATATGTATATATGTTAGCAATCATCCTCAAAACATAAGGCACACTAATATACATCTGAAGGGTCTCATGACTAAGGTTTTACCAGACAGTATTAAATGACCTTTTCCTAACAACAGCTAGCCCTTCAGGGTCCTGGAAACCTTGCTTCCAAATTCCTCAGAGACTTACCCATCCCTAAACCCCTCCCAACTTGAAAGTATATAATCAGCCACTCCTTACGACCCCAGAGAGCTCTGCCTGCCCATGGGTCCTGTACCTGTACTTTAGTAAAACCACGCTTTTTGCACTGAAGTCGTTTCAGTAATTCTTTCTGGACTGTTGCTCACTAACCACGTTTCACTTCAGAAAAGACTAGGAGACGAGGCCTCTTGAGAGAAAGTTGATGCCCTTGTTTGCCATGGGCTGTGTGGTGCAAAGCCCCCTGGCTTCCCCTCAAAATATTTAGTAAGATTGATACCTCTCACCAGAGTGGAATACTTTTGGAAGGAGTGAAAAGGTTTTGAATCTTACTTCAGGATTGATGTGGGTGAAAACACAAGCTGCAAATGGAGTACATACTATCTGGATTACATAACATTTTTTATGGGCAATAAGGGAAGATAATCACAGTTTTTTTAAATTAGGTTGCCTTTATGTAGTACCTATATAGTATTACATAGTGTAATAACACATACTTACTTCATTTGTTCTTCCCAACTACCTTGTGAAATAATGGTTATGCCAAATTAATTAACAAGAGAACTGTAGCTCAAAGAGATTTATTAACCAAGGATACATAGGTAATAGGTATTGTTGGAAGACTAGAAGACCAGAATCCACGTCTTTGAACTCCAAGTCCAATGCTTTTCTTTTTTTTAAGATTTTATTTATTTATTTGACAGAGAGGGACACAGCAAGAGCACGAACACAAGCAGGGGGAGTGGGAGAAGGAGAAGCAGGCTTCCCGCCGAGCAGGGAGCCCGATGCGGGGCTCTATCCCAGGACCCTGTGATCATGACCTGAACCGAAGGCAGACGCTCAATGACTGAGCCACCCAGGCGCCCCTCCAAGTCCAATGCTTTTATATGATTGCTGCCTCCACCACTTCCCATTAAGTCAGCCACATTTCTTTATGATTGCATCAGTAATATCCTTATTTCCTTTGTTTTTAAAGTATATTTTAAAAAGCATATAGAGTCTCTTAACTTTTTTTGAACTCAAGTCTTTTTTTCCAGAGGGAACCATTTTTATATATTTCTACTGGTAGTTACCTCAATATTCCTAAATACTATGTTCATATAACTAGATGCCATGAGAATCCTGAAATTGAGTTTCTGATATCTTAGCCAGAGTAAATTTTTTCAAAGATTTTATTTTTAAGTAATCTCTACACCCAACATAGGGCTCAAACTGACAACCCTGAGATCAAGAGCAACATGCTCTTCCTACTGTGCCAGTCAGGAACCCCAACCAGAGTGAAATGTTAATGAAATTTTCTATTTTGAAAAAAAATTACATCCCTAGAAAAGTTGCGGGAACTCCCATTTCTTCAACTAGATTCAGCCGTTGTTAGCATTTTGTCACATTTGCTTTATCTTTCTTTATATATATTACATATAATATACATATTATATTCCAATTATTATTTTTTGTTGTTAAATCTTTTGAAAGTAGATTACAGATACCACGACTCTTTGTGCCTAGAAACAGAGATGCTGTCTCTCTCTCTCTCCTTTTTTTTTTTTTTTAAGATTTTATTTATTTATTTGACAGACAACTTGTTTGGAGGTTCTAGCAGGGGAGTGCAGCGGAGAGACACAGCGAGAGAGGGAACACAAGCAGGGGGAGTGGGAGAGGGAGAAGCAGGCTTCCCATGGAGCAGGGAGCCCAATGCAGGGCTCGATCCCAGGACCCTGAGATCATGACCTGAGCTGAAGGCAGATGCTTAACTACTGAGCCACCCAGGCGCCCCTCAAAGATACTCTCTTATTTAGTCCCAGTACAGTTATCAAATTCAGGAAATTGAAATTGATTGAATACTATTATTTAATATACAAGTTTTTGCTTATTGTCCCAAAGCTGTCCTAGATAGCAACCTCTTTTTCCCCAAATCAGATCAAATCCTGATCATAGGGTGCCTGGGTGGCTCAGTCAGTTGAGCGTTCTGCCTTTGGCTCAGGTCATGATCTCAGGCTCCTGGGATTGAGTCCCACATCCATCGGGCTCCCTGCTCGGCAGGGAGCCTGCTTCTCCCTCTCCCTCTGTGTGCGCGCTCTCTCTCTCTCTTTCTCTCAAATAAATAAATAAAATCTTTAAAAAAACAAATCCTGATTTTATGTTTATGTGCAGTTTATTAACTGTCATGTTTCTTTAGTTTCTGTAAGTATGTAATATTTCTCTCTTGGCTCCAGGCACACTATCTTTTCTTACCTACAATGAGCTTCAGACCTCCCTACATGATAGTCTCTCTGTCAGGAGTCCTTCCCATTCTGCTATCTTGGAACCCTCCCCCTTGCTCCCATCCCACTCCACTGTTTCTTAGCTAATTTCAATTCATCTTTCCTTTTTTTTTAATTTTATTTTTTCAAAGATTTTATTTATTTATTTGAGAGAGAGAGACAGAGAGAGCATGAAGGGGGAGGGGCAGAGCGAAAGGGAGAAGCAGACTCTTCACTGAGCAGGGAGCCCCAACAGGGATCCCAGGACCCTGAGATCATGACCTGAGCTGAAAGCATATTGGGTACTAAAAATATAAAAATATAAAAAATATAAAACCATTCCCTTGTCCCTATTTTTTTCCCTATTTTAGTAGAGCCAAAAGTCAGGAAAGTTAGGTATGGATATGGATATGTATTCTTGAAATTTTGAAACTTGCAACTAAATAGTGGTATCTGAGGACATTCACTTAAATGTAAAATCAGGATCAAAAGTAAAACAAAAAGTTGTTTCTACAACCCTCAGTAAAAACAAAATAAAGCCCTTCTCTTCCTTCTCCCTACTGTCCTCCAACCACAAAAGTCTTGTTTCCGTCCCTGCAATTCGCTGTCTCTTTCTGTCTTTGTCTATCATTTCCCTGATCTCAGATCTTTTTTTTTTTAAGATTTTATTTATTTATTTGAGAGAGAGAGAACGAGAGATAGAGAGCACAAGAGGGAAGAGGGTCAGAGGGAGAAGCAGACTCCCTGCTGAGCAGGGAGCCCGATGTGGGACTTGATCCAGGGACTCCAGGATCATGACCTGAGCCGAAGGCAGTCGCTTAACCAACTGAGCCACCCAGGCGCCCTCCCTGATCTCTTTGCATGACTTGCTCTTTCTTATTTTTCAGGTTTCAATCAAATATCACTGCCTTAGAGACATTTTCCCTCTAAAAAAGCTCCCGTTTGGGGCACCTAGCTGGCTCAGTCCATAGAGCACGTGACTCTTGATCTGGGGTTGTGAGTTTAAGCCCCATGGTGAGAATAGAGATTACTTAAAAATAAAATCTTAGAAACAAAAGAAAACCAAACAAAAACCTTCCATTATCCCCAAGGCACTCCCTATCACATTACCCTGTATTACTTTCCTCGTGGTACTTATGACTATCTGAAATCATCTCATTTGTTTTTATTTTTTTTTAAGATTTTTTTTTTAATTTATTTGACATAGAGAGACACAGTGAGAGAGGGAACACAAGTAGGGGGAGTGGGAGAGGGAGAAGCAGGCTTCCCATGGAGCAGGGAGCCCGATGCGGGGCTCGATCCCAGGACCCTGGAATCATGACCCAAGCCGAAGGCAGACGCTTAACGACTGAGCCACCCAGGCGCCCCATCTCATTTGTTTTTAATAAGTTATTTGTTCTCCTTCTAGGATAGACACTTCTGTCACTGGTTAATCACAAGTCTAGAACAATGCTTGGCACATAGTAGGCACCCAGAAGGTGTTCAATAAATAAATGAATGAATCTTCACTTGCACTGATATAATTATTTAAAAGTGTTTTGTTTGCATTTTTTGGATTAAAAGCCCTTTTTTTTTAACTTAGGAAAGTCCTCACTTGTTTCATTTTCCAGGTCTTCTGCAACTTATTTTTTTAAGATTTTATTTATTTATTTGAGAGATAGTGACAGAGCAGGAGCAGGGAGGAATGGGAGAAGCAGGTTTCCTGCTGTGGAGCTCTATCCCAGGACCCCAGGATCATGACCTGATCCGAAGGCAGACACTTAACCTACTGAGCCACCCAGGTGCCCCTGTCTTGTGCAATTAAAAAAAATATATCTTTTGCCATTTTTCTATTTTTTAAAAATCAATTTATACTTTAGATACTAACCCTTTAATATCAGGGTTGTGGCAAATATTTTTACTCATGTGTTTGCCTATTGATTTTGTCCCTGTTTTCCTTGGGCAGAAAAGTTCTCAATTTCTAGCCGTCAAATGTAGCAATATTTTCCGTAGTAGTTTGTTTAGTTGTAGGCAGCATCAGGTAGCCGTCAAGCAGGATGCTTTGAAATTAGTTTACTTAGAATTTGTGACTTCAGGGGGGCCTGGGTGGCTCAGTTGGTTAAGCGACTGCCTTCGGCTCAGGTCATGATCCTGGAGTTCCGGGATCGAGTCCCACATCGGGCTCCCTGCTCAGCAGGGAGTCTGCTTCTCCCTCTGACCCTCCTCCCTCTCGTGCTCTCTATCTCTCATTCTCTCTCTCAAATAAATAAAATCTTAAAAAAAAAAAGGATTTGTGACTTCAGGCAAGTAGACTAATACTCAGCTACCAAATTTCAAGTTACTCAATCACAGTTTTCTCATTTGCGAAGTGGGGTTAATGGCACTAACTACGTCACAAAATTGTGAGAGTTAAATGAGATTCGGATGTAAAATGAGTCGGGTAGTGTGCACACTGAAAACGCTCTAAATAATGGTTAGGAGTTTGCATTTCACTACCCTCATGATGATTTTTTCCTGGTTTCAGATAGTATAATTTTTCTCAAATATTTTAATTCCTTTATCCTTCTGAAATTTATTTTTGTGCACCAAGCGACTCATTTTAATGTCTAAAATCAGCTTGGGGCTTTCCATAAGCAAGAGATCTCCTAAAGAGCCTGAAGCATCAGTCTACTCGCTAGGTGCAGAACCCAGTCAGTACTGGCCGGTCCAGCGCCGTAGTGGGCGGAGCTGCACCGTAGCCCCGCCTCCCCCGCCCCTCTGCCCATTCGGCCTCGGGTTCCTGTGAATCCCCGCGCCCCGGCTACCCTGTGGACTCTGGCTGCCTGGTCTCCAGCCCTACCTGATTTACACCACTGAGAGCGGGATGTGAGTGCGGGCCTCTCTCTGCTTCGGGGCGGGTGTAGCGGGGCCCCAGCAACCCACAGATCCCCCGGGGGAGGAAGAGAGCCCTCGCGGGGACCATTCAGGCCCGTAGGCTCCGCGCGGCCCTCGCGCTGGAAGTGCACCCTGGGCTCAGTGCGGCGTGGGGTCGGCCGCGGCGCGCAGAGGACTCTCTAACCTCAGCATGCGAGGTCTGCGGCCTGGGGAGGCCCGGGGCTAGCCATCGCCTCCCGGAGAAGCCGGAGTTCGGGGCTCAGCTCTGGGCCGCGAGGAGCCTCCTGGGCCTTGCGTTCGTGCACCTGGGCAAGCGGTGCCCAGATCGCCAGCCTACCCCAGCGGGGAGGGTCAGGCCTGCGGCCCAGGGGAGCGTGACACGCTTGGAAAAATCCGCAGCGCCCAGTGGGGTGAGGGACTGGGTCAGGGTTCCACGCTTTGAATCGAATGCCGGGAGGAACAGGGCACGCTTCAGAGCAGCCGGGGGTTCTAGGAGAAGCTGCTAGTGGGAAAAGGTAACTCTTGATTTCCTAGTAGAGCAGAAGGTTGTGAGACAGGGTGTCCTAAGAGCTCCTGTTCCAGCTCCGGCTCCCATAGTCTTCTGTCTAGTGTTTTGGGCTCACTACAACCAGGGACGTGGAGGAAGTGCAGTTGCATTGGTTTTGCAATGCCAGAACCTCTGGGAGACCGAGCATATAGACCATTAACGTTGCGCTTGGTTGGTGATCCACAGTTTCTGCTTACCTTCGGTGTTATCTTTTTGTGGCTGCCTCAATAGATTAAACAGAGAATCAGAAGGAATGCGGGATTGAATGTAGCGATTTTTGGTTACAGTGACCCATAAACACTGTACTAGAAAATTTTTGTATATGTTAGCTCATTTAATGCTCACAACCACAAACTTAGGTGGTATTGTTATTGTTTCATACACGGAACTCAGATTAAATAATTTACCAAACTACACAAGTGCTAAATAGTAGTATTGGGGTTGGAATTCAGGTCTCTGTATGATTTCAGAGCACAGGCTTTATGGCTTAATGTAAAGAACATTTCTGCTTGGGATAAGACAGATACCTGGGTTTCAAGTCTATGCTTTGACGTTTGTTAGCTGTGTGACCTTGGGCAGGTTACTTAACCTTTTAGGGCCTGTTTCTGCATTTGTAAAATAGAGATAAAATACATCCTATGTCATAGGGTTTTTATGTGAATTAAATAAGATCATATTTGTAATACACTTAACAAAGTGCCTGGCACATAGTTAGTGTTAAGCTACGTACAGCTATGTATATCTTGCTGTTGTCATGAACTGGGGTCAGCAAACTCCAGCTCTGAGTGCAGCCAGCCAGAGCCAAACAAAACTTGTGTAGGCATGGAGCATAGGTAGAGAGAAGCAAGAAAGGATAAGAAAGGAGAACTGAGAACAGATGACGTATATGATGGCAATTATAGTGAAACCAATAGATTAATCTGTGGTAGTTTATACATATTCAAATATTTTTTTATATACTCTTTCCAATGCTATCACTGCAGTCCTGAATATTTCCTTTGCAGCATCTGTTCAGATACCCAGTTTACACTGTATCCTAGCTCCTGTCAATTCTTGGTATAGCTTTAGACATAGTTTTACTTGTCCTCCATCTCTGTACTATTGCTGTGGTTTTTTTCCTACTATTGTTAGAGTTTTCTTTTCTCCTTTTTCAAAAATTTTTTTTAGTCAGTGATTTATTATGCTAGAAAGTATGCCTATCAGCAAAATTGAGAAAGTTAGTGTTGGATATGAAATATGACTAAATAACATTTTGACCTTCAAAGATCTGTAATGAGCTACCACTGATCATCAAAAGCATCATCTCTGAGGTAGCTCTTTTAGCAGGGATCAATGACACCATCTGTTGGTGGTACTCAGCAAGTTTGAGGAGCCCAGACTTGGACATTCCTTTAATGTACCCACTATTGCCTTTACCCTACAGGTCAGCTTCCTTGCCACCAATGTTTTTCCTTCATGTTCTTATTTATATTATAAAGATTGCTAGTAAGGTTAAAAGCCAACAAACAATTAGGTAGAGTATGTGGTTGAAGATTTGTTGAAAGATTGGCTGAGAAGGAGGTTTAAATGAGCACCTAAAAGTATCATAGATTTTATTTAACTATATTACTTAAGTTTCTCATATAATCAAAACCAGTCATTATATATACATTTGGTAAGATGATGATAACTACATTTAAGTTGATTATGCTAGCTTAAATTTGAAGAAACTAGTAGAAGAATATTGGGATTCTTTTGGAGAAGTGTATTCTTTTAATATATAACAGCTTACGAATGGGCAATCTTTTTTTGAAATCAGATTTTTTAAAAAACATTAAAATCAGTGTATTATTGGCCAAATTTACCAACATAAATTAGATGGATAGCATATTAATACAGTTTTCCCATGAAAACTAGAAGGAAATATTACATATTCATTTTAGCAAATCATTTTGAAATGTCCTCTTACCAATTGGTTGTATTATGTCTGGTTCCTGTGAAAATTACCAAAGCACAGCATGGTTGCAATATACATTTTCATCAGGCTGCTTCAGTTTTCTGAGCTTTAGTTTACTATTCCTCTAAGGTGGTAGTACATGTTAAAATAGATATCTGCAACTGTAAAGAGGAACTTGTTGGACACATTTTCATCTGTTTAGGGATCAGGATTATTTAAAAAGAAGTGAAAATCAAAGCAGGTATTTCCTGATTGTGTTGTCAAGATAAGCTTATAAAATATCTAGAGGTGTACCCCACCTTCAATACTTCTCACTCTCCTCCCTGTTTAATTTTTTTCTTTAGAACTTTTAACATCTAACATACCACATATTTTACTAACTTATCTTTTTAAAACCTTTTTAGTGATTTATTTTATTTAACCAGATATATCTAAAATATTATCATTTCAATATGTGACTAATCTGAAAAGTTACTGAGAGTTCTCACATTTCTTTTTCAGATCAGTCTTTGAAATCATGCTCACATCATTTCAGAGGCACCACATTTCAAATGCTCAGTAGCCTCCTCATGGGACCAGTGGCTACCATACTGATCAACTAGGGCTAGAACTCCTGGACTAATGTCCAGACCATCTATGAAATTCTAACGTCTAACAACTGAAGCTCTATACTTCTAACACTCTGAGGTTCGAGTGTGACTTTCTAGAATCCTGTGATTCAAATAGTCTGTAACTAACACCGTAGGGTCCCTTGGATCAAATAGCCTATGATTCCAATGTTCTCAGAGTCTGTGATTCCAACACTTCAGAGTCTTTGACCTAGATCAAAGGTCAGCAAACTCTAGCCTGTGGACCAAATTCAGCCCATGGCTTGTTTTTGTAAATAAAGTTTTATTGGAATACAGCTATGCCTGTTCAGTCTGTGGCCACTTCCATTCTACCAAGGCAGATTGAGTAGTTGTGACAGAGACCATGAGTGACCTCTTGACCAGCGAAAACTAAAATATTTACTCTTTGTTCCTTTACTGAAAAAGTTTACTGACCCTTGATGTAGATATTCAAAGATTCTAAGATGGGTAGTGGTATTACAGATGTTTATTTGATTGTTGTACTTTATAACTCACATATGTTACATACACTCTTTTCTGTGCATTAAATATCACATAATATATAGTGTTCAAAAGAGACTGGTTTCCCCATCTTAGGTATTCACCATTTCAGGCTTATATAATTCCATTAGGTTGATTATTTACCTTTTTTTTTTTTAAAGTAGGTACCATGCCTAACATGGGGCTTGAACTCATGACCCTGAGGTCAAGAGTCCAGTGCTCTACTGATTGATCCAGCCAGGTGTGCCCCCCTCCCCCTTACTTATCTTTTTTATTGTCTTTCTCCCTATAGTGTAACCTCAGGAGGGCAGGTTATTTGTTTTGTTCATTGTTCTCCCAACACCTCAGAACAGGACCTGGCACACAGTAGATACTCTATAAATATGTGTTGAGTGAATGAATAGTATTATTAAACTGTGGTTGGGAAATAAAAGGGGGTTGCCAGAAAGTTAAAACCAGTTGAAATTTATGTGCTAAGTAACCATAAACGGAATATTCTTGAAATCAGGAAATGTATAAACATTTCAGCAGTCCTTGCTCAACATATAAAATTTGATCTTTTTTTTTTTTTTGAAGATTTTATTTATTTATTTGACAGAGGGAGACACAGCGAGAGAGGGAACACAAGCAGGGGGAGTGGGAGAGGGAGAAGCAGGCTCCCCGCCGAGCAGGGAGCCCAATGCGGGGCTCAATCCCAGGACCCTGGGATCATGACCTGAGCCGAAGGCAGATGCTTAACGACTGAGCCACCCAGGCGCCCCGATCATTTTTTTAAAGATTTTATTTTTAGGTAATCTCTATACTTAACTTGGGGCTTGAACTCACAACCTCAAGATCAAGAGTCGCATGCTCTACCAACTGAGCCAGCCAGGCGCCCCTGCTCAACATACAAACTTAAATCTTGAGAATGAAGTAGTTGTAGTTGTTCCAGCTTTAAACTGAAAGAGTTTTTTGTGTTATTGTTCACCATGAACTGGAAAGGAGCACAAAGTGACAAAATGTGAAATGCCCAACTAAATATTGTACATGCCCAGCTAAGAAGAAAAGGAAGGGAGCCGAGTTTTAGGAAGCATGCTTTTTGAGTTCGGCATAGTTGGATGGTAGGGACGGGTGGGAAGTTCTGTTGGCTGGCCCAACATCTAGGAGATTCCAGAAGGTGGGGAGTTCTTAAAGCGCTCCGAACACCAAGGGACATGAGCCTCAGCAGATTGATGTGCCTTTATATAATACCGAAACTGCCCTCATATCACTGAGCCCTTAGAATTTTAACATTTTTCAACTGAGCATCCTGGAATTCTCTGCTAGGGGATGTAGCTCTGATTTTTATCAATGCCGTTTTTGGTAAAAGATGATTCACTTTGGGGGCACGGGTGGCTCAGTTGTTAGGCGTCTACCTTCGGCTCGGGTCATGATCCCAGAGTCCTGGGATAGAGCCCCGCATCGGGCTCCCTGCTCCTTGGGAGCCTGCTTCTCCCTCTGCCTCTCTCTCTCTTTCTCTCTGTGTCTCATGAATAAATAAATAAAAATCTTTTAAAAAAAAAAAGATGATTCACTTTGTAGATACTTACTTTGTAGCTAATTTTGCCAAGGTGCGTGTTTCCTAAAGTGAGGCAATATTGAGTTGTTGCAACTGCTTCTAACTTTTATTAACACCTCACTCAGTGCATCTACTATGAACTGTTCATTTGATAGGCTTGACAGTATAATCAGTGACATTTCCAAAATGTGTATAAAGCAGCCATTGGGATTAGTAAAGCAGTCTAACCTGAAACACATGTGAAGTAAACTCTATAGCCTGCTATGAATCATAGAACAGATCAGTAGACTCTTAAGAATTTTCTAGACAAATCAAGGAAGGGGCCTTAGTTAATTGCTCACTTTGTAGCAATAAGGACAGGGTAAAACTGCACATACTTTCTGTGTTTAAAGTAAGAGTAAGGGAGGCCTGGGTGCTTCTGTCGGTTAAGCATCTGCCTTCGGCTCAGGTCTTGATCCCAGGGTCCCTAGGACCCTGGGATGGAGTCCTGCATGGGCTCCTTGCTCAGCGGGTGGCCTGCTTTCCCTTTGCCTGCCATGCTCTCTTTCTCTCTCTCTGACAAATAAATAAATAAAATCTTTTAAGAAAATAAAATAAGAGTAATACAAAAATGTATCTTTTCCCAGTTCTGCATGTTCAGGTATCAGCCATAGCATTGCTATCTAGATTTTATTCAGGATTATTGAAGAATCTGGAAATTAATTTAAAAAAATGGTGGTCAAAAGCTGATTCCTTTTGCTGCTGTGATAGGAGCTGGGAGTTAATGTGACATTCCACGGATGGTGGTAAAACTCACTTCCTTATTATGCTGCATGTACCTAATAGATTGGGCCTGGTGTTTTGTTTGTTGATAGACAGTACTTTTTCAAGTCATCCGGGGAGAGAGAATTTAATAACAGTTTCAAGCAAAGGTACCTAACTGGTGGGAAAGTATCTAAATATATATTTTTTCAGCTACAGCTTTTTCGGTAGTGGGAGATGGAAGCTGAATTTGGAAAATTTTATTCTTTCCTTCCATTTCTCTTTTTGGTTCTTGTAAATTTTCTGCTATTTTCTACTTTTTAAATTTTTCTACTCCTTTAGTACCACTTCCTAACAAGCTCTGTATTCACTGTAATTAAATTAGTCATAGAACATTAACTAGAAGAGGCTTTAGAAGTTACTTAAAGTGATTGGCTCAACTCTTAAAATTAACCGTTGAAAAACCTGAGGCCTGGAGCAGTTATAGCTCTTGGAGCATGTGTGGTAGGACTGACACAGAACTACACCCCATTTTTTCCCGCTCCTGGTCCAGTGACCCTTCCTGTTGGTCCCTTTTTCACATTAAAAAGAAAACGTGCCCTTTTCTCTGTGTATGTGCTCTAATGCCTGGCCTAATTCTAATTATCTATCCCCATTTCTAGTATTCCATTGCAGGGATTAAAAAAAAATGTGGTTATCCCTTCCTTCCTTCCTTCCCACCTTCCTTCCTTCCTTCCTTCCTTCCTTCCT
>NW_027397067.1:34788111-34869236 GCF_003265705.2 Callorhinus ursinus
TCCTTCCTTCCTTCCTTCCTTCCTTCCCACCTTCCTTCCTTCCTTCCTTCCCACCTTCCTTCCTTCCTTCCCACCTTCCTTCCTTTCTTCCTTTCTTTCTCTCTTTCTTTCAGACTTTATTTTTTGACAGAGAGAGAGTGAGAGAGTCCAAGCAGAGGGAGCAGTAGAGGGAGAGGGAGCCTGACCAGGGAGCCTGACACAGGGCTCAATCCCTGGACCCCGAGGGCAGACTCAGACACTTAACGGACTGAGCCATCCAGGCGCCCCAAGGGCATCACTTTCTTAATAAATACAGGGCAAGCTTACTGTACATTCCTTTAGTGTAAGTTTTCCCCTGGATATTAAGTGTGGTATATTCCTGAGAATTAATGTTGCTGCCTTCAGAAAGCGCTGAGATCCTGTGTCCCCCATGTAGATCTGTGTATGTAGAGACTAGCAAAAAGAAAATGCTTTCTTAGCCTGAAATAATTCACAATGTAACGGGCTGTCTGAAGAGTAACTGCTGTGATGTAAATACAAACCATTCCAGTTCTTCCACCATTGGGCTCTTACTGTTTATTCTGGTTATCTTTGTTCAAGAAAGATAATCATAATTGTAGCCTAAAAATTACTCTTCTATGATTTTATAAGATCATATTAAATTGTGTCAGGCTGAATATTTACATTTGATATACTAACTAAAAGCTATAGGGAAATTAATTAAAGAATATTGCTGTTATACTAAGTAATGATTAATTACAGGCTTTAGAGCTCTCAGGGCATTCTGGCATGATAGGAAGCAAATCTGGGTTCTTGTCCTGGCCTTGCTACTTATTAGCTTGTTTATCTTGGGCAAGTAATTTAAATGTTGGGGCAAATTATTATTTTTTTATCCTAATAGACACTATGTGTGGTTTTGAAAGTTAACAATGTGCTGAATATTATTAACATATTCTGGGGCAATCCAGATATTATAGTCATAGCTCTGATGTATTGACCTCTTGCCATATAGTACTAATTCCTTGTCCTGCCCAATTTACTAGGTTTTTTTTTTCCTTTGTAAAGTTCAGAAGATAATATATTATTTGGAAGCATTTTGAAAATTTTGTAGAAAGCAAAAACAAGAAATTATCCGGCCCTGTGTATTTATTAACTCTTTCTTTCCATTCTCCCCTCTCCCATTCTCTATCTTTAAGGGAAAATAAAAAAGATCCAGTAGCAAGTGGCAACGTGAATATAAATTCTTTTATAATGGAGTATAGTTTTAATCCTTGGTAAAAATAGAGATTTGTAGATTTCTTCTCCAGCTCTGAGGGCACTTTGATTGCTTCCTCTCTGCACCTCACAGTTTTATATTGTTTGTGTTTTTTCTGTGTATACGTGGATAGCTAGGTATTTTGCTTTTGCTTTGCATTCTTCCCCCACCCCATATAGAACCCTTAGAAGATACTCAGTAAATAACTGTTGAATGAATGGATCTCCCCAATATGATTATAATGAGTTCCAAGGTCTTATATTGCTGTATCATGTCCCCACTGCCTTTAGCATGATAATGGGTACACAGTAACCTCTTAATGTAAACACTTGTTGATTTGACCCGGGACCTCCAGGTAGTGGCAGCTTTTAAATTGACTGCCATATTACCCTTCCCCCACTTTTTTGAGGGAGGTTGAGGGGGACATTTTTACTGTTCTGGGCCACACAATTTGAGAAACACTGCATGGGGTGTGTCCTGCTGATGTTGCTGGGCCCTATTCGAGCTGCCCCAAAGTTCCCCTGCTTGCTCTCAGTGGAGGTCATGCAGGACGCACTATGGATAGCAGTCAGTGAATCATGGTATTAGAACCAGAAGGAACCTTTGAGAACTTTGTAATGTTGCCAACCTCCTCATTTAGTAGCTAAAGAGTGAAGTTTACTAAAGACATTGGTGGCTGGGTACTGACTTCTCCCTCCCAATTGTTCTACGAGGAATAACGACTCACTGACACTGGCTCTGCCTCCCTCCCCTATGTGCCAACTATGCAATAGCTCAGGTAAACAAACTGTACTGAGAGGATTTAGGAAAATTAGCACTTATCTATAAGAAAGGCTTCCTGCTTGGCAACTAATTTTGTGTAAATCCCAGACATTCTTTTATTATTTTTCTAAGAAGTTCTTTATAAACAAGGATGAGAAAGGTGCATTATGTCTTACTATTGAATAAGAAGCCATTGATGCTGAGACTACCAATTAAAATATTTGAGTAGTTTATAAAATAATAATTACTACAATTCATAGAATATCTAAAAATGCTGTGTGCCCTGCAGACCTACAATTGTCAGGTAATTTTTTTTATCCCATTTTATAGATGAGAAAATTGAGGTTCAGACAGATAATTTGGTAAAGCTGACACACAAATAAATAATGAGAAGGAAATTTGAACCAAGCCTCCTGACTCCAAAGTTACTGCTGTTTCAGCCGTGAAAAACCTGCGCCAGACATCGTGCTTCAGGATGCAGAGGAAGGAGTAAAACACGGGTCCCTGTCCTCAGCACATAGGACTTAGGGTGTGAGCCACGCATGCATAAGTAACAATAGTGGACAAGTAACAATAGTGTCAGTACCATAACTGCCCTACGGGGGTGGGTATCAGCAACAGCTTTATGGAGAGTGTCATTTGAAATGGATCTTGAAAAACTTAGATGGGCAGGCTAGGGGCAGAAGTAGACAGAGCCATGAATTCCAGGTATAGCTAATTGGACTAGGGTAGGCCCTGGATAGCCAGTAATGATTTTTTTTTTAATTTATTTTATTTAATTTTTTAATTTTTATTTTTTAAAGATTTTATTTATTTCTTTGACAGAGATAGAGAGTGAGAGAGCACAAGAAGGGAGAGTGGCAGAGGGAGAGGAAGAAGCAGGCTGGGGCTCAATCCCAGGACCCTAAGATCACCACCTGAGCCAAAGGCAGACGCCCAACCGACTGAGCCACCCAGGCGTCCTTTATTTTATTTTTAAAAGATTTTATTTATTTATCTGAGAGAGAGAGAGCGAGCACAAACGGGGTGGGGGGAAGGGACAACGGGAGAAGGAGAAGCAGACTCCTCGCTGAGCAGGGAGCCCAATGCAGGGCTTGATACCAGAACCCTGGGGTCATGACCCGAGTGGAAGGCAGACACTTAACCAACTGAGCCACCCAGGGGCCTGGATTTTTTTTTTTTTTTAAATCAGAAGTGATAAAATCATGATATGAATGAAGAGAGGATGACAGTGGGAGTACCCATCTGGAGACCATTAAGTAGGCAGGCAGGCAGAGCTACAGAAGACCTGAAGTAGTTGGGACCGTGGGTATAGAGATCGTTCTACACCTCCACAGTTGAGAGAGATTTAGATTGCACTAGGGAGAATCTGCTCTGCTGAGTAGATCTAAGGAGTACCTCTAAGGGAAGATGGGAAAAGAGAAAGCACACAAGACTTAAGAATTTTCAGTTAGGGCATAGGAGTGACCATATGCTTTAAATTTCATAAAATTCAATGATTGGGTCTTATTTTTTAATTCCTTTGAACTGTTTGTGTTATATAATGTTGGTTCAGGAAAATTAGGGTTACTGGGAGAATGGTTGATAGGTTTAGTATTTCCAGGTGTTCTTTTCATTTTAGAAACCAGACAATTCTCCAATAAATAATCTGTGTAGTAAGAAGCTATTGTCCACTCCTAGAGGCTCTTTCTGTCTTTTCTATCATCCTGCTTTTTGGGTAGTAAAATACACAGAATCACTCTTTAGTGGTACACACTACATTCCTCTGCCTGGTCACTTATCCCGGCCAAATCTCCTATTTTCCATACTCAAAGGGTACAAAACATTTGCTTTGTTTTCTTCCATCATAAAAGAATACCCTATTGCTCTTTTTAAAATTGTATATCATGTGCTGGATGATGACACTGAAAGGAAATGAAAAGAGCATCATCGTGAATGTTGCTGTTAACAAAGTTCCAGACCTGATTGTTTATGTAATTTCTTCCATTTGTTATTCAGCCGTAATGAGTTTCTAGAAAAAAAACGAGGCTGCATTCAGGGTCATTTTCATGGGGGGATGCTGTTAATAGAGGAAATTCGTGTCCTAACAGCAATGTAGTAATGTAACTGTCAACAGTTTACTAAATAATCAGGTGTGTCTGGCATGTTGTTTTGTAGCTCTTGTATGAGCATTGTTAGGGAAAAAAAATAATGCTTCTCTGACGTGTTGTGTCTCCTTGCTATGAGACTGACTTCACACATAGATATGATGCATTTTCTGTTGAGTTCTCCCCATCCTTGGAACTTTGAGGGCTTTCTGCTTGCTGGTAGACAATTCTTTACATGTTCTTCAGGAGCTTTAGAAATCCTTACTCATTCTAGGGGCGCCTGGGTGGCTCAGTCGTTAAGCATCTGCCTTCAGCTCAGGTCATGATCTCAGGGTCCTGGGATTGAGCCCCACATCGGGCTCCCTGCTCTGCGGGAAGCCTGCCTGCTTCTCCCTCTCCCACTCCCTCTGCATGTGTTCCCTCTCTCACTGTGTCTCTCTCTGTCAAATAAATAAAATTAAAAAAAAAAAAAAAAGAAATCCTTATCATTCTAAATCTGTTCACAGGGTACTGCATTATCCTGGGTACAGCTGACATACAACTTGTGAGACTTAAACTACCTTATGCAAAAGAAAAAAATTATACAACTAACATCTATTCCATAGATTCTATGTTAGATATGAAAAGCAAGATGCCCCCCCCCCAAAAGAAAAGAAAAGCAAGATGCCCAGCACATGCCCGATTTGTAAGTTTACTTACAGTATCTCCTTTTGGAGATAGGAAATGTAGGAAATCTAGGCTCAAAAAGTAATTCATTTGCGGTCACACAGCTGTCACCAGATGCAGGATTCAACCCAGGTATTACTCCAAATTTACTCCAAATTTGTTCTGGTTCCTGTATTATAGTTACCTGTTACTATTAGTGCAGCAGGAGTTCAAATGACTTAGTGTAGGACTTGGTGTAGGTTGGAATAATTAGAGAAATCATCATGGAGTAGACTAGTAAAAAAAAAAAAAAGAAAGAAACATGGGATACTTGGGAGAAGATCAGACCTGGAGGCAGGTAGTCCTAAAATAATAAAATAGTAATAAACAACTTTGGAACACTTACTATGTACTAGGCACAGTTTAAATATATTCACCCGTTTAGTCCTCACAACAACTGTATGAGAAAGGGATGGTTATTATTTTCATTTTGCAGATGAGGAAACCGAGGGGCTATAGGGAGGTTGACTCTCACCTGAGGTCACACATTAAGTCAGTGTGGGATCCAGATGAGAACTCATTTGTTTGATTCCATAGCCTGTCATATGGGGTGATGAAAAGGAAGGGGCAAGAGTCAGACACTTAACTGACTGAGCCACCCAGGTGCCCCGACACAAGTGACGTTTAAAAATAAGCCACTTCATCCTATTATCCCTAGTTTGAGAACTTTGAGTAGCACCTTCTTATCCATCTCCCGAGTCCTTCAGCCTGCCTCTCAGGACACCAGACTTGACCCTCTTCCTGTCCAGCGTGGTTTCCCCCAACGTGGATGCTCATTTCTGTGACACATGATGGTGAGGTGTCCTCACTGTGCCTTCTAATGTCTTGATTCTTTTCTACCTCTGTGCTGTCTCTCCCTCTTCACCTGATGGAATCCTTCAAAGCCCAGGGAATGTCAGACTCATCCACACTCTTGGTACTGTTCATCCTCCTCTGTCTGCTTCAGTGATCTCTCCTTGATCTTTATATCTTCGGTACATATTGTCAGCACTGTGTATTTTGGCACTTAGTAATTTTGACAATGTAAGGTGGCAAAACAAAGAAATCTGAATTTATAGTAGGTTTAGTTTTACAAAATACCTGGGTAGGGTATTTAGTTGGCAAATTGGGAATTTGTGAATTTTGTTTCTTATTAAGGAATAATTCTGCTTTTAAAAGGAATTTCTAGCTATTAAGAGTATGAAATCGACCTCATTATTTTACAAATACTAAATGTTA
The DNA here is from genome assembly GCF_003265705.2 of Callorhinus ursinus. Taxonomy (NCBI): domain Eukaryota; kingdom Metazoa; phylum Chordata; class Mammalia; order Carnivora; family Otariidae; genus Callorhinus; species Callorhinus ursinus. Next base: position 34,794,118 of record NW_027397067.1, read on the forward strand.
TCCTTGATTTTTGACCCACATTGAGGATTGCTATGATCTTTAGAGTCTGTTAGAGTAATTAAAGAGTTTCCATGAGACATGAGTTGTTTCTGGCATTGCCGAAGGGCTCTTCTTATAGTAATTCTTAACATTTCGCACCTGATTAGGCATTTTGTACAGCACAGATATCCTGCTAAATGTAACAGGATGACGAGTGGATTTGTTCCTGTTGTCCCAGAATTTCAGCTGGTCTCAGAGTGGAGGTCAAGGGCATTAAATACTCCATATTCTAAGGATGTCACCAGCAGCTCTAGGGGAGGAGTTACTTTCTTACTTCTAGAACCTGTCCTACCATCACCAGCCTCCACTGCACTCTAGACAGCTGGCTAAGTGGACTTTCAGCCGAGGAATGCAATGCCTGTGTCCCCTTCTTGATGACACCTGCAGTCCCTTTCTTTCCCTGGGTTCAGGGAGGAAAGCAGCTCACCCTCAATGCATCATCAGCTCTCAAGGCCAGCTCCCAAGTACTCCACCCTGTCCCCAGTCATCTTCATATATTGGTTGGAGTTGGAGCGAGGAGGGGTGTGTGGAAGTTAGGTTAACTGTGGTATTTCTTAGCAAGTCTTGGGGAAACATGAGCCATGCTTATTCGTTGGAAGCTCTCTGTGGAAGACTGGGTCTGCCAACCTTGTCTACACATTGGAATCATCCAAGGAGCTGACCCCCAGGTTGTCCCTAAACCAGTTAAATCTCTTTGTGTGGGACTCCAGCATCAGTGGTTTTGAAAACTCTACAGGTGATTCCAGTAAGCAGCCAAGATTGAGAATCACTGCTGTAAAATGTATGGGGATGGGGTGGGGAAAGGAGGGGGTATTTGGGGTCTTTTATTCCCCAGGTTTGAATCTTAGACAAATTTTTTTTTAAAGATTTTATTTTTAAATAATCTCTGCACCCAGTGTGGGGCTCAAACGGACAACCCGAGATCAAGAGTTTCATGCTGCACCAACTGAGCCAGCCAGGTGCCCCCGAAATTCTTTGAAAATAAAATATCTCACTCAGTATCTTGTTAAATAAATGAATACAAATGAAATAAAGGTTGTAGTTTGATTCATTTTGTTTTTCACCTAAATACTATGTTTACCTTTATGTGAAAGATCAAGATTATATTTGGACTTTTTCTGAATGGTAAAACTTATAGTAAAGTGAAAAGAAGATTAATATGTCTTATTGACCATTTTAAAAGCTGCATTTTATTGTCATACATTAAATGGGTTTCATCCCAGCAAGAGAATCTGACCAAAGCAACATCACTGGGATGGGCTAATAGCCCATCTGAATTGTCAGGAGGGACATATTAACAGTCTTATTCTAGCAAGTTTACTCCAGATCCTATTCTGACAGTTTGTCCTAAGAATTCAGCTATTTCACTGGGAATGTATGTACTTCTTAAAGGCACCATTTCATTAGCATCTTCATTTCCTTGGTTTTCTCACAGCTCGAGATGGCTGCCCAATGCGTTACGAAGGTGGAGCTGAATGTCTCCTGTGACAATCTTTTGGATATGGATGTAGGGTCGAAGTCGGACCCTTTATGTGTGTTATTTTTGAATACGAGCGGTCAACAGTGGTATGAGGTAATGTTAAATACTGTAGGTGAAAAGCAATCTGAATTGCTCTTTTGATAATGTGAAGCGCTTATTAAAACCGTTAAAAATAATGAAAACATCTCATCTGTTAATGCAGTTTTTGGGGGCAAGTTTGTCCTTGATTGTTGAATTTTTCATCTACATATAGAAACTTTCTTCAGCTGTCTGTTACGCTTATATTTAGTTACCTGTAGTACATAAAGATGCTAAAATGTAAGTGCTCTTTGATCTGAAGAAAATTTTTGTTTTTGGGGGTGAGTATAGGTTGATCGCACAGAAAGGATTAAGAATTGTTTGAATCCCACATTTTCCAAGACATTTATTATTGATTACTACTTTGAAGTGGTTCAGAAATTGAAATTTGGGATTTATGACATTGACAACAAAACCGTCCAGCTGAATGATGATGACTTCTTAGGAGAATTTGAATGTACCCTTGGACAAGTGAGTATAATTAGCTATTGCAGTATATTGTGTCTAAATTTTAACCAGAGAATTGGGCATTTTTTATAAGTGCTCATTAGTTTAATTTTTAGGGTTGAAAAGTATATAATCATTTACAGACCTGTTTCATATATTAGTATGTTTGGTTTGAACATTATAGAATTTATCTTATTTTTCCTAAGGGCAGGGACTGTTGTGTTTTTGGCAATGCCCATTAATTCTTTCGAGTTACAGGTGTTTCATTTGACACTTCAGTAAATAATACCATTGCTCTAGCTGCTTTGTGTACTATTTACAGATTTCAGTACAATTTTGTTCTTTTAAAAAAATTTTTTTTTAAAGATTTTATTTCCCAATGTATTTGAGAGAGAAGGTGTCAGGAGGGGCAGATGGTGGGGAGAGGGAGAAGCAGACTTTGCACTGAGCGCAGACTCTGAGATCATGACCTGAGCCTAAACCAAGAATCAGAGGCTTAACAGACTGAGCCACCCAAGCGCCCCTACAATTTTGTTCTTATGTTAAAGTCATAAATACTTTCAAAGTAACAGCAACTTCTCTGATGTTCTTTTTTTTTTTTTCAGATTTTATTTATTTATTTGAGAGAGAGAGAGAATGAGAGATAGAGAGCATGAGAGGGAAGAGGGTCAGAGGCAGAAGCAGACTCCCTGCTGAGCAGGGAGCCCGATGTGGGACTCGATCCCGGGACTCCAGGATCATGACCTGAGCCAAAGGCAGTCGCTTAACCAACTGAGCCACCCAGGCGCCCTTCTCTGATGTTCTAACTAACGTGACTGATCCCTCTAGATCCCCGATGGCCCAACGCTGTCCCTTTACCTGGCTTGCTATTCCTCAACCCTGGGTACATCAGTGTAAGCCTTCCTCCCCGAGTAAGCCTCCTCTGACCCCCTTGAGTAGTTTGGAGTGACACTCTGTGCTCATCCTGGTACTCTCTACCTTATCGTCCACCATCCATCCATAGTTGCTTAATTATCTGTCTTTCCTATATGACAGATTTGATCAGGGTAGAGGTGTGTCTGTGGAGGCTCACCATTTTGCTTCTATCTCAGAGTCTGACTCCTAAAGAGAAATCACGGGGCGCCTGAGTGACTCAGTTGGTTGTAAGACTGTTAATTTTGACTCAGTTTGTGATCTCAGGGTCCTGAGATCCCGCTCAGCAGGGAGTCTGCTTGTCCCTCTTTCTGTGCTCTCCCCCCACCCCACCACGTGTTCCTCTCTCAAATAAATAAATAAGCAAAATCTTAAAAAACAATTAAGAGAGATCATGACCATTTGTAATAGAGCTGGAAAGGGCTCAGGAGGGAAGAGTCATTGTTTTTCAGCGGGTGACAGTGCTTAGATTTGTTTATTTTTCCATGTATTGTTTGGGGATCTTGGTATTTCCTGTGTCTCAAGGACAATATGAAGCTGAAGCTGATCAGTTTTCTAAAACTTTGATGAATAGTATCAAAGAGAAAATTAAACAAGTATTGATTTTTTTTGGAAAAAATCACGTAGCTAAATTATAATGAATTTGATAGAGGTATCTATTTAAGAGTACTTAGGTCTACTAATATTAATCAAAATGATATTTTGTGGGGGTTATATATTCAAGTTATGTGTCAGTTGAAAAACTGAATCCCATGTATTGAGTGTTCTGAGGCCCACCTCTTACCTACAGGGTTTTCAGCTCAGTAATTGGTATATGTGAAGAGAACGTGTCCCTCTTTTTCCACTACAGGGAAGAAGTTAAACTTTGAAGTAATTGATAAAGAAACTAGTGGCTGGGGAGATTGTATCTGCCAGGACTAGCCCCTAGGAAATCTTTTCCAGTGGGTTTTAAATATGTAGATGTGTTTTATAATCTCTAAATCTTTAAGGCATGGACTTAATGTTTCCATTTCTGATGACTTAAGTTGACTTAACTTTATACTCAACTCTTTTTGAAATCATTCAGCTTAAAAATTCACATATTGAAGTGAAATAGCTCTTTGTATCACTTTCCAATTTTCACAGATTGTTTCCAGTAAGAAGCTAACTCGACCCCTGGTGCTTAAAAATGGCAGACCTGCGGGGAAAGGGAACATTACGGTAACAATAAGATATTTGTCTTTTGCCTGAAAAGATTTAGCATAATAGGACATGCTGAAACTGTGCGTATCAGACAAATACTCTATAGCCATGCTTTGTCATTTGATCCTGAATGTTACTTTAAATCTGTACTTGCCTTATAATGATCACAAATGGGAAATATGTTGGGTCAAAGGGAAGGAGAAAAATGCAGTATGGGAATTCCTTCTTTGAGTCTTTTAAGTTGCTCATGGAATCAGGTGCAGCTTGGTGATGCTTTGCCTCTCCCCCATGGAAGTGTAAAACCCCATGTTAGAGAGAAATGACTTAATTATCTGAATGGATTAATTTGACCATCTACTAAGCAAACATAGTTCCCCCAAAAGGACAGAAACTGCATAATGGATTTCATCCCAAATGGATCTTATATTATGCCATGCCCATTGAACCTCTCTACTCTTTTTTTTTAAAGTTTTTATTTAGTTATTTAAGTAATCTCCGTACCCAGTGTGGGGCTCGAACTCATGACCCGGAGATCAAGAGTCATATGCTCTTCCAACTGAGCCATCCAGGCGCCCCTGAACCTCTCAACTCTTAACCATCTTTTTTGTGCTTGCGCTCTCCTGCCCATCCTCCCACTCAGATTTTCCCATTGCTAATTACTGGTCCTAGGCAAATGAATATATGCTTTATACTGTTTTAGATTTCAAATTACATAATGTTGTACTTTAAATAAGTATCTTTAAATAATAGGATAAAATAATTATCTTCTATAGTTTCTGTCCAGATTATCACTGCCTGGAGCAATAGTTTTTAACTTTAGCTCTGTCTGAGAATGGAAGGGTGGCTCCCTCATGTTTGAGGGTTATTGTCATTATGAGGGCATTTCCCTAAGCAACTGTTTTGCTTTAGTTTAAAGACTGTTAAGTGTCTTTGGGGTGTTGACTTTTGTGAGACAGAACATTATAGTAGTTAGCTCTATTGCTCTTGGGGGTCATGATAGCTTGGAATTTGCTTTTAACTATAGTAAGTTTTTCAGTGACATTGGATGAAAAATGTTGATCTCATATTTCAATTTAAAGTGTTCTTTAGGTATGATTTACTCACACTTTGGGTAGGGTCATGCAGTCTTCCGGGGCTTTGATTTTTCACTGGAATGGGGAAGATCCAGTTTGGGCAACAGCATTTGAAAAATAAGTTGCATAATACAGATTTGGCATATTTAGGGAAAATATTTTGTACACATAAAAGAAATAATGATCATTCTTTCTGAATGGTACTTTTTTCTTATCAAAGATTTAAAAATTCATTTATATTAGTACCGATTGTATCTATTATCAGATAACAGAATAAATCAGTACTTCTGAGTTTGTCAGAACCCCTAAAACATATTGTCTTTCACTTACCTTATCTCCTCATAGATTTCAGCTGAAGAAATAAAGGATAACAGAGTGGTCTTGTTTGAAATGGAGGCAAGAAAACTTGACAATAAGGTGGGTAGTTGGCACATTTCCACAAGGTTATCATGTTTTGCCTCACATTGATTCCTTTTTGAAAAAAATAATAATGCAATTAGTATTATGAACTCTATCATCTGAGCATCCCTTAGAATATTTAGTTACTTCCAAATTCTGCTTTTCTATGTATGTTTAAGCAGAAGCCATTTTTTTACGTCTTTCCTCTAGATATCAAAAGGCTTGTCTAGATTAAAATAGGAGTTCTTAAGAGCATTAATGTTTTTGTAAAAGGCATTTGAGAGAGTATTGTTGGGTTACCTTAAGGTTTTATTTTAAATGTTTTTTTTATTTATTTATTCATGAGAGTCAGAGAGAGAGGCAGAGGCAGAGGTTCGAAGCAGGCTCCCCGCCTAGCAGGGAGCCCGATGCGGGACTCGATCCCAGGACCTTGGGATCATGACCCGAGCCGAAGGCAGACGCTCAACCATCTGAGCCACCCAGGCGCCCGGGTTACCTTAATGAAAGAAATAGAAATTCCATGCTCTATTGGATTTTTCTCTTTGCTTCCAGAAGTCGATGTTTATTTTTAATGAAGAATGAGTACAGTACATAATAACAGAACAAGTTAGTATATAGCATGAATTAGAATAATTCTTTGAGTGATTTTATACTTAATCACATAAACCAATCAGTATTTTTTTTTTATCATTTTCATTTACCTTACAATTTAGTTTGCAAACATCTTAGACTAGTAGCCAGGGACTATTTTTATTTTGGAAAAATTTAAACATACAAAAATAGAATAGTCTTTAAAAAACTGTGCATGTCCCCATCATCCATCTTCAACACTTACAACTTATGGCTAATTTTGTTTCATCACCACCCCTATCTATCTTCTCTCCTCGCAGACATCATGTCATTCCATCTATAAATATTTTGGTGTATCTCCAAAGATTCTTTTTTTTTTTTTGAGCGATAGAAGTTTATTATGCAAGGATACAGAAAAAGCTCTCAGGAGTGAGAGGAGTCCCAACAGGGTTGCTCTCCAAAGATTCTTTTTTTTTTTTAAAGATTTTCTTTATTTGACAGAGAGAGACACAGCGAGAGAGGGAACACAAGCAGGGGGAGTGGGAGAGGGAGAAGCAGGCTTCCCGCTGAGCAGGGAGCCCGATGCGGGGCTCGATCCCAGGACCCTGGGATCATGATCTGAGCGAAAGGCGGACTGCTTAACGACTTAGCCACCCAGGCGCCCCTCCAAAGATTCTTTTAACAGTATAATTGTTTGGTATGTTTCAAGTCTTTTTTAATCCATAAATTTCCCCCTTTCTTTTGCTTCCTTCCTCCCTCCTTCCTTTGTTTCCTTTCATCCCATCCATCCATCCATCCATCATGGAACTTACTCTATAAAGAAATGGACTTTGTCCTATAGAAGTTGTAACACTGCATATAGCTGATTAAATCCTTGTGGTGTCATTTAAAATGTTCCTCTCTCCACCTTTATATCCTGATTTCTATAAGCTGGTAACTGAATCTAGAGGAATGTTCTGATGATATTTTGCATTGTTGGTAAGGCAGTCTCATAGGTGGTGGCATGTGATTCCATCAGGAGGCTCACATTGTTGAGTTCTGTCTTTTTGGGACGTCAGTGAACATTGATGATAAGTATACTACCTAGATATGTTATTTTATTAAGAATCCGTTAAATAGATTCTCATGCTATCATTGTTTCATTTATTAATGAGGATACTTCTATAGAGAAAAGTATTCTTACCCATGTTAGGTATTTATTTATTCTGAGGTATGATTGTACAGGAAGCAGTTTAAAATGTATGATTTTTTTCCTTCATATATACCATTTCACAGAATAAGTTGGTTCCCTATCATCCTCTAAATGTGACAATGAGGGGTTTTTTTTTTGTTTGTTGTTTTTTATTTTTAGTATTGCTATGAACTCTTTATCAGTGAACTCCTGTTGATGCTTAAATTATCTTAACTTTGGCCTGTGGGAACCTCTTTAAGTTTGTTCCTGAAATCAGTTGGCAAATCTCCAGGAGTCTTTGGATAGCTTCCTTGCTCTGTGGCATGACAAGATGTTCCAGGCTTATTTTATCTAATTTCTGCCCCAGACTGGCAGATTAAAAAGAGCCTGGTTATATTTTAGTGGAAATTGTTATTTAGAGACCAGTCTTGTGCTCGGGGTGCTTATTGTCGATTATTGCCACTTACTGTTTCCAAGGCTTTTTAGTAGACAATTAGAGGAAAGACTGTTTTGTTTTTTTAAAGAGAAACTAAATCATAAATTTATATAACTATTTCCATTTCAGATATAGAATTACAGGGCCTTACTTCTTTAATTCTATATTTGTGCCTGCCTTCTCTTATGGTGAAAAATCTCAGTTCCTAAGGATGTTAACATAATTGCTTATCTGTTTTGCCTTTTATAATATCTAATACTTTCAGAATAAAAATATATCCATATTATAATTAACAATATTTTTACTGAAAACAGATTGAGCTTTCTTTGAAATTCTTTTTTTTTAACTTAATTTATTCATTTATGTAATCTCTACACCCATTGTGGGGCTTGAACTCACTACCCTGAGATCAAAAGTCATATGCTCTGCTGACTGAGCCAGCTAGGCACCCCTCCTTGAAATTCTTTTTGTCTTTAGGGTTATATATTCTACTTGGGTTATATATTCAAATTCTTGTGTTTTAAAGAAATCTTTTAGTTATTCTATCACAGTGACACATTTGAATTTTGCTTTTGATATTTAGGGATTGCTTTTAATTTTTAAAAATTTAACTTTGTTTTATAATTACATAAAAGATTTATATGGTTCCAAAGCCAAATCTATAAAACAAGATATATTCAAGAAATTTAGCTTCTTTCTCTGTCCACTCTGTTTTTCCTTCCTTTGTCCCTGTAGGTAATAGTGTTTTAAAATTTATATTTTATGGTTTAATTTTTCAATTTCCTAAAAAAAAATCTAAGTTTTTTTGTGTGTGTGTATGTTTGTATGTCTCTGTGTATATACATATATGTATATATGTGTGTATATTGATGTATCTAAATAGATATGTATGTATGTATGTATGTATTTGTATTTATATTCTCCACCCTCAGCCCTTGGGTAACTGTAGCATACTACATACATACACTTTTTTTTTTTTAGTGAGGGAGAGAGAGTGAGAGTACGTGTGTGTGCGTGTGCACACGTGAGTGGGGGTGGGGAGTGGGCAGGGTGGGTGCAGAGAGAAAATCTTAGGCTCCACTCAATGGGGAGCCCAACTTGGGGTTCCATTTCACAAACCTGACATCATGACCTGAGCTGAAAGTGAGAGCCTGTCACTTAACTGACTGAGCCACCCACGTGCCCCCATACATATGCTTTCAGACATATATATATTCTCTGGATGTGCATATATACACTTTTGTCCACCTTGCTTTTTTTCACTTAACATGTTCTAGAGGTCTGAGTCAGGAACTGTTAATTCTTACTTTAGTTCTACTACTGACATCTTAATGAACTTTCAAAGGTTTGTTGTCTGACTTTCAAAATGGTAATAATGATATTCTAACCTTTCTCAGAGATTTATTTCTAAGATAGGTCAGACAGGGTACATTAATGTGTTTTTAGAAAGTTAACTTCTCTGTGTATAGTGCTGCTATTAGTTTTATAAAATGGTTTACAGAGACGCTTATTACATTGATTCTTAAGATTCTTCTTAGTAGATAAGGTTAAATTTTAAAAAAAGTTCTGGGGCGCTCGGGTGGCTCTGTCAGTTAAGTGTCTGCCTTCGGCTCAGGTCGTGATCGCAGGGTCCTGGGATCAAGCCCCAAGTTGGGCTCTCTGCTGTCTGCTTCTCCCTCTTCTTCTGTGCTCTCTCTCCCTCTCAAATAAATAAATAAAATCTTAAAAAAATTTTTTTTAAAGTTCTGCGTAACTTTTGTGTGTGTGTATATATGTATTTATATCTATATTTTAAAAGTTTACTTAGTAATGTCTGCACCCAAATGGGGCTCAAACTCATGACCCAAGATCAAGAGTCACATGCTCTTCTGACTAAGCCAGCCAGGCACCCCTGTGTTTATATATTTTTTTAATATTTTATTTATTTATTTGAGAGAGAGAGCATGAGAAGGGGGAGGGATAGAGGCAGAGGGAGAAGCAGACTCCTCACTGAGTGGGGAGCCCAACATGGGGCTCAGTCCCAAGACCCTGAAATGATTTGAACCAAAGTCAGACGCTTAACCAACTGAGCCACCCAGGTCCTTCCTTCCCCCCCACCCCCAGCCCTGTGTTTATATTTTTGACTGTACCAAATATATTACTTGATTGACATTGAACTGCTGAGGAGGGAAATAACATTATCTTAGTTCTTAGTTTAATACTGCGTTTAATTTAGGACTCAAAAAATCTTCAATTCAGGGACATAGCTGCATATATTACTGTGGAATTAACAGGTGTCCTTTCATTTTGACAAATAATAAGTCATATATTCTAAAGAGTATGGAAATTTCAAAATAAAGGCAAACAAAAATGAGAAAACAAAATAATTTATAATCTCACTACTTGAGTTTGACCTCTGGAAGTGATTTGGTCATTCTTCCAGAATTTTATCTCTGTGTATGTGTATGTGTATTTGTGTGTGTGTGTGTTGAGGATGGTGATAAGGGTATTTTGAGCACTCACTGTGTTTCAGCATTATACAGGGGTGCTGTGGTGAATTGCAGAGGAAAAAGAAGATGTACTTTGTACGCTTGAAATAATTCTATTATGCACTTCACATATTTACCTCTACTCCCTCTCTGTGTAAAGAAATGTGTGGAATTGGTGGAAGAGTATTGGACATAGAAGGTATAAAGTCAAGACTCAGATCCATGAATTCATTAGATGTGTGATCTTGCCAAAGTCATTTAACCCCTGCAAGTACATTTTATTGCTGATAACAGCTCTGTCCCTCATGGAGTCAGTATGACTAATATTTGGGATGTCATTTATATAAAACTATTCAGTGGTATGGGAATGAATACTCTTAATAATGAACACAAACCCAAAACATATTTTATTAATTATGGGTCCTATTGTTCACTATATATTAAAGCCATTTTCTCATGTTTTTTTGAGAGGCAAAGGTATGATACACAGGATTACGAGCATTTATCACAAATGCCTTAATAGTTCTCCTTGTAGGCATCAGCAAGTTTGTAAGTTTGTGAGGAAGGTGATGGGATTTGTATTTACTACTATACTGTATATGTCTGTACTATGGAGTTAGACTTCAGGTATTGCTAACATGTAACATGTATAAAGTGTGGTTTCACATGGTTTCAGAGGAGAATAATTGACTTTTTTTAAATGTAGGATCTATTTGGAAAGTCAGATCCATACCTGGAATTCCACAAGCAGACATCTGATGGAAACTGGCTAATGGTTCATCGAACAGAGGTGAATATCAGAATTTGAAAAAGTAGAGTTGAGGTTTCCGTTGTAATTGTAGTAATCTAAATTTTTAAAAATTATGTATTTATAAAAAAATATCAATCTGAGTTCAGACATGTAGAGCCAGAGTTACAAGATCAACAAACTCATTTTTTTTTCTTTTCATGTGGTGGTGCTACTATGCTGAACTACTAGTAAAATTTTATTTTGAAAAATTTAAAACCCTGTAAAAAGCACTAAGATGTATACCTGTATATCCTTCACTTAGATTTAGCAACTGGCCATACCTGCATGTGTGTTCTTTCTCTCTCACTCACATACACACACAGACACAGATATATACATATGCAGACATACACGCGTATACTTCCTGTTTGCAAAACTATTTTATTTTAATTTAATTTAATTTTTAAAGATTTTATTTATTTGACAGAAAGAGACACAGCGAGATAGGGAACACAAACAGGGGGAGTGGGAGAGGGAGAAGCAGGCTTCCTGCCGAGCAGGGAGCCCGATTCAGGGCTCGATCCCTGGACCCTGGGATCATGACCTGAGCCGAAGGCAGACGCTTAACTGACTGAGCCACCCAGGCGCCCCTGCAAAACCATTTTAATGTAGGCTGCAGAGATCATGATTCCTCACCTTAATACTACAGCAGATTTTTATTAATAACAAGGGCATTCTCCTATACAATCACACCTGAGAGTTTAATTTAGGACTCAAAATTTATAGCATCACTCAGTATATCATTTAACTTCAGATTTCCCCAGTTGTCCCACACGTTTATATACACACACACACATATATATATACACATATACATAGATATACACACATATATACATATATATACATATATATGTATCTCCATATATTTTTGTCCAGGATTGATTCAAGTTTCATATTTTGCATGTGTTTCTTATGTTCTCAATAATAAGATTCTTCTCCCTATCTGCCTTATATTTTCATGCCACTGAATCTCCTGAATAATCAAGACCAGTATGTTTAACATTCTGAGTCTTCTGTTTCTTTATAATTGTATCCAAATCAAACAATTCCATCAAGAACATTATGTGTTCTTGCTCTGTATCATCAGAGGACCCATGATATCAGGCTGTCCAGTATTGATGTTGCCAACCTTGTCTACTTGGTTAAGCTGGTGACCACCAGATCTTGCCATGATAAAGTTCCATTTTTTCCCTTTTGTAATTAATAAGTGATCTGTGGTGTGATACTTGGAGACTGCATGATTAAACTGTTCTTTAGCTTATCACCTGTCTATTGATGATCTATACCTAGATCAATTTTTATATTAGGGGTTATGAAATAGTGATTTTTTTCTTTTTTTTTTTTAAAGATTTTATTATTTATTTGACAGAGAAAGACACAGAGAGAGGGGGAACACAAGCAGGGGGAGTGGGAGAGGGAGAAGCAGGCTTCCCGCAGAGTGGGGAGCCCAATACGGGGCTCGAACCCAGGACCCCGGGATCATGACCTGAGCCGAAGGCAGCCGCTTAACGACTGAGCCACCCAGACGCCCCAATAGTGATTTTTTTCTAAATCTTTCATCCCTTTACATATGTTAACAGATACTCCTCTTTCATCTCTTTTCTTGCTTCCTTTTTAATTTTTAGTAGACTCATGACTGTTAACACAGTGTATTCATTGTGTTATAATTCATTACTGTCATCATTTTTGCTGTTCAAATCAATCCAGATTTGGCCAGGGAGAGTGACATCAAAAGGCTTCTGGGTTCTTTTAACATAACCCCATTAGTATTTAAGCATTCTTTTATTTATTTATTTATTTATTTATTTATTTATTTATTTATTTATTTATCTATTTATTTATGGGGTTTTTTTAAGTTTATTTTTTTTTTTAAGTGATCTCTACACCAAACATGGGGCTTAAATTCACAACCCTGAGATCAATTATGCTGCTCTGACTGAGCCAGCCAGGTGCCCTCATTCTCTTACTTTGTATTAAAGTATATTCTCGGGGCACCTGGGTGGCTCAGTCGTTAAGCATCTGCCTTTGGCTCAGGTCATGATCCCAGGGTCCTGGGATCGAGCCCCGCATCAGGCTCCCTGCTCAGTGGGGAGTCTGCTTCTCCCTCCCCCACTCCCCCTGCTTGTGTTCCCTCTCTCGCTGTCTCTCTCTCTCTCTCTATCAAATAAGTAAATAAAATCTTAAAAAAAATAATATATTCTCAGGTCACCTTATGCTCACTCTGTCCCAGGTCTGGAATTGGCCCTTTCTCTTGGAACCCTATTCCTTTAAGGGAGTAGTGCTAGCTATGCTCATAGCTACTGAGATGTCATTTCATTTTTGTCTTTTTGATGGACATAGCTGGGAAACGTGTATTTGTGTTTATTATGTGTATGTATATTTACAAAAATTTTAAATCACAAATTTAGACTATTTCTTCCATTCAAGTCCAACCCAGCAAGGTTCTTTCTCATCGTTTCTTATTCCAAATTTGAATCTTCTGTGTCCTGCAATGAAAACCCTGGTTTCCAACAAAATCAACAATCTGTAGTTTCTAAGTTTACCTTGATATAGGTGAAATATATTTTCCAAGTAGTTTCTTTTCTTTTCTCAGAATGTATCTTTCTCATTTTTCTTCTAACGCTTGTATAATATTGTCCTAGATAGCTTTTCATTGAAAAAGTTGACTGGGTGAAAAGGTGAAGGATGATTGATGAGAGTGTAGCAAGAATCTAGGAAAAAGAAGAGCAAAATATTAATGGACTGAATGTTTTTCTAACTAGTCTTTGAACCTTCATTTTATAGGTTATTAAAAATAACTTGAATCCTGTTTGGAGGCCTTTTAAAATCTCTCTGAACTCCCTGTGCTATGGAGATATGGACAAAACGATCAAGGTAATTTAAAGTTATCTATATTTTATATATACACACATATATGTCTTTCATAAAACTAGTTGATTAGATAGTATTTCATAGAAGTAAATGATCTAATAGATTCCTGTAAGGATTGAATTTTATTTGTATTTAGGAATATTAAAATAGAAATGTCTCTGGTGAGTAAATGGTCAGTTTGAAGGGTCGACACGTTTGACTGATCTGTTCACCTAATGCTTAATCAAAAATTATGATTTTTATTTTACTCTTCATTTTTAAAAATAAAATGTCCAATTTAAATCTTTCCTCCCTTTAATTAAAGATTCCTTTGCTCTGCAAATAGGAACCTTTAACTGCCCTCTTTGCCTTTGGTGTGCCCCTTGCAGATAAAAGCAGATTTACTTGACTAAAAACCCAGAGCTTCCTTCTACCATCAGCAGTAGAGAATAGTGGTGGCATTTTCCATCGCTTATTTTCAGAGCAGGATATTATTCATTGAAAACTTCTAGATGGCTTTAGTATAAAGCATTAGGAAAGCAGAGTGGGAACAGGAAGTAGCATGTGTCTGAGAATTTTTTTAACGTTTTAATTTGTAGCCATTTATTAGAAAATATTTATTATTTTTAAGACACATTATCCTAGAGTCTCTTTATATAAGATTCCAGATAGAAGCTTCTTCTTGTGTTTACTTGTCAGCAAACCAAAGTGGAGTTTGTTTTTGTTTTTGTTTTCTTTTGGTATTGAATACGGTAAAAACAGGAAAGGTGATGGCACAGAGCACAGGATTTCGTGTCAGGCTTAGGCCTTCAACCAGGTAAGGGATCTTGGGCAGGTCATCTAACTTTTTCACTTATACAATAGAGAAAATAATGTCTAGATTACCAAAAAGGGAAGAATTAAATTAATGAAAGTGAAAGTTTTACAAACCATTATACATAGCACAGATACTGTTACCTTGAAAATGGCTTCATTCCTTAGATCCAAAAAAATTTGTCCTCAGTTGGCAGAGAACTTTAAAGATTAATATAAGTACAATTTATGTGTTATTTCAAACAGCAGTGAAAATTTAGGTAAAAAATAAATAGTAGAACAGTAGTTTTAAAAATTACTTTCTATTGTTATACTAAATCTAGAACTTTTGCTTTTCACATTAAAAATAATAAGTTGAAACTTTATTAGATCTGAGAAACAGGAAAGGCTGGGGAAAAGAAATGCCTAAACCATAACTGATTGCTTGTAATAATGTGTTAACAATGAAACAATGTTTCTTAAACGTTTTTTGCACACAGTGGCATGCTTACAGGGCTATTTTATTATAGTAAGTAAACTGATTTTCTGAGCTTTCTCTGATGAATGTCTTCCGTTCTTAAAACTTCCTCAGTTTGTTTTAACCATACACAACTTGGTTTGCCACGTCATGACTGTCTTTATTTCTTTAGTGCTGTATTTCTTTGCAATATCACAAAGTCATACATCTGTGATTCTCTCGGTGTTTGGAAATCATTTAGAGGTGTGGAAAAGAGTTTTAGAGCAGAGGATAGAGTCAGAATCATCAATAGTTTTTTTGTTGCTGTGTGAACGTGCCAGTGTTATTGCTCCAGCATGTATTATTATTCTTATAAGATCAAGTGAGTAAAAGAAATAATCATGCATGTTGCCACCTTGCCTAAAATGGGAATGCCTTAATGAATGTAGTGTTGTGTGGTGTGTGCATTCTTTTACATATATACATATGTGTATATGCATATATTTCAATGTCACAAGCACTGCGGATACTGTATCATTGTTTAAAACAGCCAATAGTATTAGTTTTTGAATTTTTGAGAAGAGAAATTAAATAACACAAATCATTACATCATTTACCTCAAACTGTGTCTGAACATAGGCCAGCATCACATCTTTCTTTAGCACTGAATGTTTGTCTTCAATGGGGCAATGGTGAATTTTTCCTATATAGTTATTAGAGTGAGCTATCAGAAGTTCCAACTTAGGGGTGCCTGAGTGGCTCAGTTGGTTAAGCGACTGCCTTCGGCTCAGGTCATGATCCTGGAGTCCCGGGATCGAGTCCCGCATCAGGCTCCCTGCTCATCGGGGAGTCTGCTTCTCCCTCTGACCCTCCCCCCTCTCATGCTCTCTCTATTTCATCTCTCTCTCAAATAAATAAAACAGAATAAAATCTTTAAAAAAAAAAAAGAAATTCCAACTTAAAAATCTTTTTACATTCCCTGTAGTCTTAGTCAGTCTAAACATATGAAGGTGTTCATATGCTTTTTTAGGTGTTCATATGCTTTTTTAAAAAATAAAATTGGCCTTATCAAAGCTTGATCTTGTCTTAGATAGAAGTTGGAGTTTCCTGAATGCAAATCTAAAGTGCAAAGTTCAGGGGCACCTGACTGGCTCAGTTAGTAGAGCATGCTACTCTTGATCCCAGGGTGGTGAGTTCAAGCCCCATGTTGGGTATAGAACTTACTTTAAAAAAAAAAAAAAATCAAGTTCTATTTTCCATAGTTAAAAAAAAAATCTATTAAAAGTGCAATCATGAAAATATTAAGATTGCTTTGGCTTTATCTTAATTTTACTTTCTCTGGAAAAAAATTAGTAAGATCATTGATTTTCTTTTCCCCTCACAGTTTGAAGAGTCAGATAAAGGGACTTTGGTTTAAAAATTAAATATCAGGGCACCTGGGTGGCTCAGTTGGTTAAGCGACTGCCTTCGGCTCAGGTCATGATCCTGGAGTCCCGGGATCGAGTCCCGCATCGGGCTCCCTGCTCAGCGGGGAGTCTGCTTCTCCCTCTGACCCTCTGACCCTCTTCCCTCTTGTGCTCTCTATCTCTCATTCTCTCTCTCAAATAAATAAATAAAATTAAAAAAAAATAAAAATTAAGTATCAGATATATAAGGCAAGAATCAAAGTGTCATAATTGGTCAGTGACCAAACTGTTTACAAAAAATAAAAGTCTTTTACAGTTACTCAAAATTGCAGTTCTAGACCTTGTCTTTATTGATTGATTTTTAGTCTCCCTGGAATAATAATGAAAATATTAGTAAGGAATGAAACACTTCCTGTTATGATAGGCACACAGTTCACTTCTCATAGGACTGCAAAGAAAATAAATCACTTTGCTTGGTGAACACATAAATCCTAAGCATTTTAACTTGGCAATTAATATAACTTTGTAAAGGATACTCTCTTGGCAAATACTCTCAGTTACAGGCTTTTATTTTAAATCTCTAGAAGAATTCAAAAGTGTCCTTAGCACAGCTTTATTTTACCTATGTTGGTTACCAAATAAAACTTACCATTTTCTGGGGCACCTGGATGGCTCAGTCCGTTAAGTGTCTGCCTTCGGCTCAGGTCATGATCCCAGGGTCCTGGGATCGAGCCCCGCAACGGGCTCCCTGCTCAGTGGGGAGCCTGCTTCTCCCTCTGCCTCTGCTGCTCCCTACCCCGCCCCACCCCCGTGCTTGTGCTTTCTCACTCTCACTCTCCCTCAAATAAATAAATAAAAATTTAAAAAAAGATACCATCTTCTAACACTGTTTAATTCCTTTGCCTACTTCACAAGCCTATGTAGATAAAGTGTGAGGTGCACATAATAAATGTTTGCAGAAATGAGATAATCTGTTCTGAAATTACAATGCACTATAAAAACACTGGTTATTTACTGATCACAATGAACACCTCTGCTAACAGTTCACACCACCTTAATATTCTCATTGCAATGAATAATGATGTATTCTTGTGGGTATTTACCCTCTGGCTACGCTGTCAACTTGGCACAAAGCTACATGCACATCAAGTACTCTCAGCTCTCTTCTGTCTGCTTTAAGAAAGAACAAGCATTTGGTGAGAGCCATAGATAGGAATAGAATTCACCCTGTCTTACATGGAAATAGAGATAATATATGACCCAGTCTGGGTACTTCCTCAGTGGATTAAGTACTCTTTTCCTCTAATTTTCTTTTTCATTCTAAGAGTAGTGATTTTTAGGATGCAAATCTGATTTCATCATGTCTAACTCTGAGTACAAGCCTAGCCTTACCAGATTGAAGCTAATGAAATACATTTGCCATATTTCTAAACCATCTAGAATTTAATTACACAAGTTTTAGTTGTCTAGGACACTGACATCCTTTCTTCCTGCAGATGAAGGCTTTTAGTCATTGTATAGTGATAACAAAGTAAAGAAGTGGATGAGAAAGAAGGTATAATTCCATTTTGATTTTATCAGCTCTTCTAAAGGGCATGATAGATGAACTGGAAACTGCTTAATGTGGAATTTAAACGGTATTTGCATTTTTCATCTGCCTGTAATCTATCCTAGACCTCATTCCAAGGATAGCTGGGGTTTGAAAGTATTTCAGTATTAGTCTTCCAGGAAGTTAGTTCCTGCTTCTCCTATTAAACATTTTCACTTTTTTTAATTAATAGGGTACTTCTTGTAAGTCCATTTATTGCAGTCAATCCTTTTAAATAAAATGAGGTTGATTTTTATATATTTTTATGCTACTTAATTCTAGGTAGAGTGCTATGATTATGATAATGATGGGTCACATGATCTCATTGGAACATTTCAAACCACCATGACAAAACTGAAAGAAGCCTCCAGAAATTCACCTGTAAGTTGAATCTTTGTCACTTGAATGTGCTTTACTGTTTGGCCATGTATTTATTATTTCATTTTTTTCCTTGGTATAGTAAACAGTCTGCCATGTTTTTACTTTGTGTTACAAAATATTCTGAAATCTGTGGATCTTATATGTGTAGTAGTTGGATGATCCAAAATCCGTACTTGGGAGTATAAGTTTACATTTAAAATTAGAGGTTTGGGGGCGCCTGGGTGGCTCAGTCGTTAAGCGTCTGCCTTGTGCTCAGGTCATGATCCCAGGGTCCTGAGATCAAGCCCCACATCGGGCTCCCTGCTCCGCGGGAAGCCTGCTTCTCCCTCTCCCACTCCCCCTGCTGTGTTCCCTCTCTCACTGTGTCTCTCTCTGTCAAATAAATAAATAAAATCTTAAAAAAAAAAATTAGAGGTTTGGTTTCCTTTAGCTTCGGGCAACATATATGGTTTGATTGAAAATCCTAGTTTTAAAGCATTTGGCATTTTGTTGGTCATAATAATTAAGTTCTACAACACTAGATAAATACCTGGGCTTGGACTGTGTACATAAATGTACAGTCTGCCTCTGGCTTTTCTCTCTGATTTGTTTCCACCAAAGAGAAGGATAAAAGCATAATTATGGTATTTCAAATTATATAATATTAAGCCTCCATCTAATGGCATTAATTTTGTTAAGATCATTCATGTGCCTTAACTACATTCAGTTTATTATTTAGCATCCCCACATATATCTGAGAGTGCTTCTGAAACTTTTCTGTCTCTCAAACCTAGGTGGCTAAAAACTATTTTGGAGAATTTTATGAGTAAAATTTATCAGTTGCTCCCATCTTATTTCCTTTCTAGTTTGAATGAGATTAGCTGTTAATTCTCTTTATAACAGAATAAATGAATAATATGAATTGTTTATTACATGCTTAGAGACCTGCATAATGTTCATATATACGACCTTTGCTTTTGAAAACAGAAACATGGGGTTTAAGAGATAAGAGGTTATGGTTAGGTGAGGTCTTTTTTACCTCATCATTTAAGTGAAGTAAATTTAAGAAAAGATACTGATAGTTTTAGATCAAAACTTAAATACTAAATAAATAAATAACACTTATGAGCCATTTGGTTTAAGTAATGGGGAGAAACGAGTTTTAAACAAACATAATGAAATGAGAATTTTCAGTAGGTCACATAGAGATCTATAGCCCTGTCCCTGCTCCCTGGTCACAAAGGGCAGGTACTAGAAGTAGCCTGTACAGAAATGCTTGTGTGAAGTAGGAAAGGCTTTTAAAATCATATCTAATGGTTTAAGTGCAAAAATTGTATTAGCTTTGAATTAAGAGTTTTTGAATTAAAATAGCAAAATTCAGCTGTAAATCTCCTATTTAAAGAATTTTTTTTAAAAGCAGAACTAATGGAAAATGCTAAAAGTCTGAACAGTTCAACTAAAACAAGCTACCGAAAAGAACTAAATATGAGGAGTGGTCTGGATTGTCATTTCAGTAATTTCACTTTGTCACTATCTTGCAGAATTAGTAAATGACCTGCTTTTAGATGGTAGTGAACAACGAACTCTGTAATACTTTATGGGTCATGTAGAGTTTTTCTAAATCCAGCTTTCTTGGTCCTTCCCTTCTCCATGACAGAATGGGGCTTTTAATGTTGCTGCAGTGACAATGTTTACCCACTCTAGTTCTTCACAGGTAGGGCCATATCTTATCTCTGTGTTTACAGTGCCTAGAACAGTGCCTGCTACTTGGTAGACACTCTGTCAAAGTGGGAATAAATGAATTGAAGTAACACAGCCTTTTACCAATGAGAATTCTCTTTAGGGCTTTTCTGCATCTCAAATATTCAGTAGTTAATATTTATGATGATGACTAAGATTCTGGCAGGATCCTGAACTACCAAAGAATTTGTTTAACATGATTTTGTTTTTTATCATTGTATCTATTGTACCTTTTAATTTTTGATTCTTAGAAAATTAGCAATGACTCTGTCTAAAGTATCTAAGTTACTTTCTATTAATCAGAAAAGGTGATTCATCAAGTGTGCAATGAGTTGATCAAGATAGGGAAAATTTGAAGGTATAATTTGGAGGTGATTATATCTTAGGTATGAAACAAAATTAATGAAATGAAACAATTGAGGATAACACAAACTATGTAACTAATTTTATATGGTTGTAGAAGTTTAAAGAGATGAATGGAGATAGAACACTGGAATAGTAGTTGATGTTATAGAGGAGGGCAGCTTGAGCCAAGCCTTATATATAGATAGATGGCTCGGAGGTGGAAAAGAAGATCCTTCTATTTGGGGAAAGGAACTATACTGAAAAGAAGACGTAAGATATTAAGTTCTATTCCTAAAAGTATTCCCAGGGGAAAAAGATGATCTTTGCATATTTTACCACACAGGCTCCATATATTTCCGTTTTCTGATGGTAGGTTTTTTCCTTCTTTTCTAAGCAGCATATTTTTGTTCTTTCTGAAAGTAATGGCTTGGAGTAATATTTTATTTCCCTTATTATAAAAAATAAAGAATGCTACTTGGAGCATTTGCAAGGAGATCATCTACAGAGGCAAAATCTATAATTAGGAACTATTTTAAAAGTTATACAATCTTAGGGATGCCTTTTGGAAATTTCAGTGATAAATATTTCACATACTTTATTAGTAAGTATTTCAAAATTGTATTTTGCAACAGACCTACATCAACAGGTGGTTTGATTCCAAGAGAAAAAAGCCATTCATTTAAATTCACATTGGCACTTTTAAAAAGATTTCATTTATTTCAGAGAGAGACAGAGACGACACATGCACACACAAGCATGAGCAGGGGGCCTGACGCAGGGCTTGATCCCAGGATCCTGGGATCGTGACCTGAGCGGAAGGCAGATGCTTAACCGGCTGAGCCACCCAGGCGCCCCAACATGGGCATTTTTTATATCACTAGTAAGAATTAATATTTTGTCTTTTCTTCCTACAGGTGGAATTTGAATGCATAAATGAAAAAAAGAGGCAAAAGAAGAAAAGCTACAAGAATTCAGGCGTTATCAGTGTGAAACAGTGTGAGGTTAGTTGATCTTAACCATTTATAGTATAATGAGATCACATTTCAAGTTCTTTTTTCAATATGGTATATATTAAACTAGACAAAGAATATTAAAGTTTTTCCTTATTTTAGGAAATGTGAATTGAATTTTGGGCAGTTGAAAATCATATGATCATCTGGACACTCTTAGGGAAAAGAAGAGAGTAGGCAAAGTAAAGAAATCTTTCAAATAACTTTGCTTTTAAGGTTTGACAACTTTTTAGCAAAAGACAAAGAATATTAAAGTTTTTTCCTTATTTTTAGGAAATGTGAAACATCATGGTATTTTCCCAGGGCATTAGTGGAAATGATCTGACCCAGTGCATCTATCCTGGTCATAATTTCAAGTTGAGATATTAAAAATAGAGGGAAAAATGCAAGAGATTTCTTACAACAAACAAATGGGTTTTTTTGGTTTTGTTTTTTTTAAAAATCTTGATTATTATCAAGCTCTCAACATATTAGACTCATTACTAGTTTCTTAAAAAAGTAAGTATATTTCATCTTTGGCCATTAATAGTCTAATCTTAGGGGGGCCTGGGTGGTTTAGTCGGTTGAGTGTCCGACTCTTAATTTCAGCTCAGGTCATGATATCGGGGTCATGAGATCGAGCCCCAATTTGGGTTCCCTGCTCAGCAGGGAGTCTGCTTCTCTCTCTCTCTCTCTGTGTCTCCCTCTCCCTATATCTCTCCCCCCTGCTCATGCTCTCTCTCTCCCTCTCTAAGATAAATAAATCTTTAAAAAATTCTAATCTTAACATTGCTTTAATTATCTCAAAGTAAAATCTTAACCGATTTATGACAAGTAGGGGCAGGGGTACTTAAACTCAAATGCTAGGGTGGTTTCCACCTGTTTATATCATGTGTTCAGTTTCTAAACTGTTAAAAATATATGCCAGAGAGCTCTTGCTTGTATAGTAAGATATTTTTTTAAAAAGATTTGTTTATTTATTTTTAAAGGGGGGTGAGGGGCAGAAGGAGAGGGAGAGAGAATCCCAAGCAGACTCCTCGCTGAGTGCAGAGAGTGCAGAGTCTGTCGCGAGGCTCAACCCCATGACCTGGAGATCATGACCTGAGCCAAAACCAAGAGTCGGATGCTCAACTGACTCAGCCACCCAGGTACCCCAGTAAGAAATTTTTTATTTTAACAGTTTGCTATTTGTTTTTAGATTACAGTGGAATGCACATTCCTTGACTATATCATGGGAGGATGTCAGCTGAATTTTACTGTAAGTAACACTGACTTTTTCAAAGTAGGCTGTAACATGTTACTTTCTCCTACCGTTTTGCAGTGTTCTTTCTTTTCCTGTAAAACTGACTTTGAAATTTACATAAGCTTTTTAGTGTGGTCTTCTCAGACTGGTTGTCTAAGTTCATCATGAAGCCTTTAACTTTGTTGATAAGACCTGTTCCTTCTGATGGAAAACAGATAAGTCCTAGAGTAATTTAAATTATAGAAAGCGTTAGTCAAACAACCTACAAAACAAGCCCTATGTCTAAACTCATGGGTGTAATAATTCATGGATTTGAGTCATCTAGAAAAAATATGAATAGCAGGTTGTTTCAGGCTGAAGCTTTAATTGTTTAATTGTCTGTGTAAATACTGGTAGGCCCAGGCATTTGTTAGGAAATGGCAGCAGCAGGCTCTGGGATGAATGAATGTCTCCTGGACATTGAGCATATGGCTTCTCCTTAGTAAGGGCTGTGATTGTTCTTTGGCAGGTGGGTGTGGACTTCACCGGCTCTAATGGTGACCCAAGGTCTCCTGACTCCCTTCATTACATCAGCCCCAATGGTGTTAATGAGTATTTGACTGCTATCTGGTCTGTGGGACTGGTCATTCAAGATTATGATACGTGAGTATGACTAAAATATTTGTTTTTATAACTCCCCAGAAAGGGCAGTTTCTGTTCCATCTGCTAGTACTCTGATAGAGGTGGTAGTGATAAGGCCGCCTGGGGTTGACTGGGGGCAGGGGAGAGGGTATGGTGGGGGTAATTTTCTCCCTAAAATTTCTTTTGTGTTATCTTTTCTAGTTTTCTCTGTGTGACAGTCTTAGGGTTTACTTTTGACCTCTTATCTCTAGCTGTGATCAGTTATAATGTATTATATATAGCTTGTATATTTAATAGCTCACTGGAGTCAACTGTTTCCTTGGGGTTTACTTATTAGGGATAAGTTATCTGTGTGATTGGAGTCCAGATGACACATTTGTAAACATTTGTAGACACTGTTTATTAACATGTCTATTTCTTGGCAGTCACTGTCAAATTATTTTCTTTTTTCTTTTTTTTAAGATTTATTTATTTGAGAGAGAGAGCGATAGAGAGAGAGAGAGAGAGAGCACGCAAGTGGGGGGAAGGGCCAGAGAGAATCAATCCCAAGCAGACTCCCTGCTGAGTGTAGAGCACCACTTGGGACTGGATCTCATGACCCTGAGATCATGACCTGAGCCAAAATCAAGAGTTGGATGCTTAAGTGACTAAGCCACCCAGGAGCCCCTCAAATTATTTTCTTAATGGCAACTTTGATTAAGTGCCAAAAGATAACTTGACCTAATTGCTATAAAATATTTTGAATAGATTCTCAGTGTGTAGATTTTTGAATGGATTAAATAGGCCCTCTTGAAGGTTTACCAAACAATAGAAAAAAAGTCCGCATTAATAATTTTTTGTTCTGTATCTCTTAGGGCATTGTATAAATTTTCACTTGTCTTTGCCTATTACTTTATGATAAAAGCCCTTACATATATTGTTGGAGCTTTTCATTAATCTGCTATGACATTTAAAGAGGTAAACTTTTCAGGCAAATGCAAACAAATCTAAACCAAAGGTGGCGATTCTGATATCAGCCTAGTAGAATTCAAGACATTATCATTAAATATGATAAAAAATTATTTTATAGAAAACTTTGTTACATAATTCAAAATGAAAAATATAACCATGGACATGTTTGATAATAGAGTATCAAAGTATTTCAACTGAAAATAGAAATATAATAAAAATTTTAAAGTAACACAATTATAATGGGGTTTATATAAAAAATTAAAAAATTACAGAGTTACTTTATCAGACTGCCACCTAGAAGTTAATATCAAAAGGACAACTAAAATAAAATTTACCATATGGAGATAAAAAAATCTTAAGTAGTTCTTAGATCAAAGAGGAAATTGAAGTATAACAGACTATCTAGAAATAAGGGGCACCAAGAAAACTATATGTGGTTCTTTTTAAAATTTTTTTAAATTTTAGGTAGTTAACATACAGTGTGGTCCTGTCGTTATAGAGGAAAATTTCTGGCTTTACATGCCTTTATTTTTAAACAAGAAAAATTGAATGTAAATGAACTAGCTTTTCAATAAAATAAAATTAAAGAATAAGAAGAAAAAGATAACATAATAGCAGATTCTACCTATATATTAGCTATTATGTGTCAGGTACAATTTAATATAGTTTCTGCATGATACTCACCTAATCCTCATACTTTGCTGTGACATAGGTACTATTATCATCCATTATCATCTGCAGTGTATAGATGAAAAAACTGAGGCATAGGAAGTTAACTTGTCTAGGGTCACTCAACTGATAACTGGCAGAGACAGAATTGAGCCTGGGCTGTCTGCTCCAGAGACATGCTTTCCAAGCTGTATTATGTACTGTGCTGATTTCTAATAAGCACTAAAAGCAGGGACTTGGAAAGTTTAAAAAACCCCACTAAATGAGTAAATTAAATGAAGAGATGATTCTTTGCAAGTTCAACAAAACTCAGGTGAATCTGCCAACGCTGACCCCCAAGAAAGAGAAAACATGCATAGGATATTGGTAATGAGACAGAGATTATAAACATAAATTCAAGAAAAAAACCTTTAGAATTAAAAGTTAATAGTATGTAAAACTTTGTTATTATATTGGGAAATCTTGATTAAAGGATTATTTTTGGGGGGGAGGAAAGCTTTAAGTTACCAGAGTTGATTCAAAGAGCCTGCGTAGACCTGGAACCATGGAAGGAATGGAATAGCTCGTCAAAGAGCCATTCCTCACAAGGGCACCAGGCCAAGACAGTTTCATACATACATTCTAGCAAACCTGTAAGGAATGAATTCAAACCTAAAACAATCAAGTAAAAAAATATTAGAAAGTAGTGAGAGTTGAGAAAGGTGGTCAGATACAACATAAAATTTAAAAAATCAGCAATTTCTCGCCAGCCAGCAATAACCAGTTCAAGAATTACAGCAGATACAAGATCACAATTCATAATGCAATAAAAAATGAGAATGAATTCATTAAGAGGTCTGTGATCTTTAGTAAGGGAAAACTACAAAGTTGTACTAAGGGACAAAGAAAAAATTGTTTAAGTGGAGAGATACACAGTGATTCTAGATAGGCAGATGTCATAATGATGTAAGATATAAAATTTCTCCCCAAATTAATCAATTCTAATCAAAATTGCAATGGAGCCATGCTAAAATGATTTTTAAAATTTTCTGGAGGGGATAAATGAATCAGAAAAGCCAAGAAATTTTTCAGGAAAAAAAATGAGGGGAGTTTGCAGATATTAAAACTCATTTTAAAGCTATAATAATTAATATTACAGAACTAGTACATGACCAGTAGAATAAAGCAAGAAGTCTTGAAATAGACCCTAGTGTGTACGTGAACTTAGTATGTGACAGAGATGACATTTTAGGGAAAAGGAGTTGTCACAGCTGCTAAACTAGACAAGAAGTGAATTTGGATCCCTAATTCATACTCATACCAGTATATGTTAAGGTACTATTTTTTTTTTTAAGATTTTATGTTTAAGTAATCTCTACACCCAACCTGGGTCTCCAACTCACAACCTTGAGATCAAGAGTTGCTTGCTCCACCAGCTGAGCCAGCCAGGTGCCCCTGTTAGGATACTCTTTTGTATAGAGTATAGACAAACTGTTGGAATAGACACCCCCAAAACAAAATGCATTTACCCCAAGAGAGGTTTATTTCTCTTTCATGTTGCAAGTCTAGAGACAGTATAGGACTGGTACGGCAGTGCTACCATTGTCAAGTAGTAGATTCCACCCCTGGGTCCAAGGCAACTGCTATGTTTCTCATCTTGTCTGGTCAGTGGGAGGAGGAGAAAGGCAACTGGAAGGGAGTACAGGTGCCTTCCCTCCTAGGGGCATCGTGATTCAGAAGTGACTGACGACCACTTCTATTCACATTTTCCTGACCAGAATCTAGCCACCACCTGGCCACACACAGCCCAGAGGTGCTGGAATAGATAGAGTTACTGTGGTCTCTAGCACGGGTGTTCTAATATTAAGAAGGGAGAGAATGGATACAGGTGAAGAGTAGCAGTTTCTGTTTCATAGCCTATTCCTGAACTCTCTCTGGATGAATTAGAAGTTTAATATCAAAATCAAACCTTGAATATTCTAGGAATAAATTTGTGTCAATTGTTTATAATTTGCAGTGAGGAAGGCTGAGCAAGGCAGCAGAGGCAGAAATCATGAGAGAAATTTTATTTGTTCACATTCATTAATATTGAAAACTATAAAAGGAAATATATTTTAAACAAAGTTAAAGGCAGAATACAAACTGGGAAAAATACTCCTGATCTGTCTGACTTAGGTTCTATCCTCAGTGGAGAAAGAACCATTAAGAATTAATGTAAAAAGAGTATCCTGGGACATCTGGGTGGCTGGGTTGGTGAAGCATCTGCCTTCGGCTCAGGTCATGATCCCAGGGTCCTAGGATCGAGTCCTGCATCGGGCTCCTTGCTCAGCTGGGAGCCTGCTTCTCCCCCTCCCTGCTGTTTCCCCTGCTTGTGCTCTCTCCCTATCTCTCTGACAAATAAATAAAATCTTAAAAAATATATATCCTAGCAGAAAAATTAGTATGTTCATTACAGTGTTTTATAATAACAAAACATTGGATGTTTATTGGTTGGGGGAAAATATCCATATAGTGGAATACTTGGCAGCCATTCACATGATGTTATATATTGAGGTTCATAATCCTTTATCCTTAAGCCACTGGGGCCAAATATTCACACATTTTGCTACAAAAAATGTGAAAATTTTATATGTGGCATTTGCACTATGTTTCTGTGGCCAAATGTATGAATATTCATATTCAGTGGCATGAATAAAAGCTATAAATAACCTCATATCAGTTGAGGTCAGGTTTTGCTGCCAAATGAGTTTGCCATAAGCCAACGAACTTGTGGTTTTTAGAGCGTTATGGATTTATCTACATATTTATTCAGCAAAACGATATATAGTACTTAAGTAGAAAATAGCATGCTATAAAATATGAATATAAACTCCATTTTTATAAATATATAGAGAGATTTTTCTCCCTCATAGCACAGAAAAATACTTAGAATGATTGTTGCCAAATACTAACATTGGCTCTCTCTGGTGGTTATTATGGATTTAATCTTTATATTTTCCTAAGATTTTGAATTTAAAAAGGAAACTATTGGTTTTATTAAGAGTAAAAAAATTTTCTATTTAAAAAATGATCTTTCAGTTTTTACAAATTTTGTTTTTAGTGATAAAATGTTTCCAGCTTTTGGTTTTGGAGCTCAGATACCTCCTCAGTGGCAGGTAAGAGGAAATCTTATTTTTAAATATTTGCCTCCCACAAAAGCAAAACAGGCTTCACCAATTCTTTCCTCTTTTGGCAGGTTTCACATGAATTTCCAATGAACTTTAATCCATCCAATCCCTTCTGCAACGGTAAGCTAAAAAGTAAACAGGAAGATTTTATACTGAACACCTCACTAGTTTGTTACTTGTTTTTTTCTTGTGGTTTACTCAGATTCCCTCCCTAGTTTTCTTTTTGTGACATATTTAACTTTCCGTTGTATAAAGTAGAAGAATTACACCACGTTGTTGGTTTGAGTGGTAAGATACTAATGGTGCAAATCTATTATGATGATGATTGTTGGCTAGTTCTACTTTAAGAGGTTTAATAGAACAAGAAAATTCTCAGTTTTGAGAGTAGATCAATAAAAATAATCATATTATTTTCACATTTCACTTTATTTTCACATCTTATTTTAAAACAAACCTTCAATAAAATGAGTTATCTAGTATCAGATTTATGAAGCTTTTCTCAGAGTAGCAGTCACTCTCTATAAGGAAAAAAATGTCCAGCATCAAATAAATGTTACTCAGACTACATCTGAATGGGCTAAAGGAACAAAGAATTAAACTCCTATAGTGGCTTTCCTCTGTATAGACAGCGGAAGGCTGACATTTGTTTAATTTCATTTTTTTATACTTCAAATATCCAAGGGCTTCTTCCTTTTAACCCCATTGGGCATTCAACCTAAAATGCCAAACGTCCCACAAAATGATAAAAGACTGAACAGTTTGGAGGAAGACAGGGAGGTATGGGCAGAGGTATAAAATTTTAGACAATAGGTAATTTTCTGCAAAGGGTCCTGTTGAAAATTACAGAATGTTTAGATTTCTAACAAAAGAGGGTGTTCTTTCCTTATCTTCAGTATTCATGAACAATGAGGGTGTTCTTTCCTTATCTTCAGTATTCATGAACAATATTCCTAAGGCAGAAGAGCATGAACATTTTGTTGGGATAATTTGTATTAGGGTTTTTTTTTAATATTTTATTTATTTATTTGACAGAGAGAGAGACACACAGTGGGAGAGGGAACATGAGCAGGGGGAGTGGGAGAGGGAGAAGCAGGCTTCCTGCTGAGCAGGGGGTCTGATGCGGGACTTGATCCCAGGACCCTGGGATCATGAATGACCTGAGCCAAAGGCAGACGCTTCACCAACTGAGCCACCCAGGTGTCCCATATTAGGGTTTTCTTGTTTTTCCTGGACACTTTTTTTCCTACTAATTCAGTGTTCCTTTGATGTACTTTCAGTGGCCAGTTATGACCTTTTTATCCCTAGCATTTGAAACTGGGAATAGCAATTCTTTTCAAGCACTGTGTTTCATGCTTATGATGAAATTGGAACAATTTTTGGAATTCAGTGTAATTACATCTCTTTTCTTACCAATAAATATGGATGACATATCATGTGATAATTCATTTTAGACGTTCATTTACTCTGAGTAAAATGAGCCCATCTTTGGGCTGTCATTAAGTGCAGCTTTTCTACTTTTGGTTCATAGTCTGAAAAAAAGAATGGTTGGTTTTATTTCATTTTATTTTATTTTATTTTATTATTTTATTTTATTTTTAAGATCTTATTTATTTGTCAGAGAAAAAGAGAGAGCACAAGCAGGGGGAGCGGTAGGCAGAGGGAGAAGCAGGCTCCTATTCAGTCTCCCCCCGGCCCCCTGATGTGGGACTCAATCACAGGACCCTTGGGAACATGACCTGAGCCGAAGGCAGATGCTTAACCGACTGAGCCACCCAGGCATCCCAAATCCCTTTGCTTTTAGACAAAGAACATACTGTGCTGAAAACAATACAACCTTATTTTAAAGCAAGGAAGTTGAATCCCCTTTTCTTAATTAATCATTGAACTTAGTTGCCCAGAAATAACATGTCTCATTTGTTCCTTCAATGCAAAAGAAGGATTTTGGCATAACTTAATTTTAGTGGAGGAACTGAAGGCAATTGATATCTGTGAAGAAATTTAATTAATAGTTTATATATCTTCAGATTGAAAAGCAAGCTGAGATGATAAAAATGAAAATATTATTGCTCTGGGGACTCAAATTTTCTACAGTATGTGTCGTTGCAGTAAAATCCTGCTGCTGGCCTATGTTAGTATTATTTTTGTTAGTACTGGACTGACTTCTTCCTAAGCTCAAAGTGACAAAGAGGAGTGAATTAGAACTCTTAAATGTTAAGAGAGTTGGTCTTGTGAAACTTTTAAATCAAGTATCTACTTCATTTACTTGTTGATCTCTGATCTGTTGGGTATGTTTTAAGCAAGAGACCTGTTTTGGTTTACATTAAAAATCTTTTGAGGCAGAATTCCTTGATGATCTCAACAAGTATAGGGATGTTCTTGAGGATTTCTAGTATCTTACCTGCATCCTGGACTCTCAAATATAAGGGGTAGATCCCATAGGCGCATATGTCTCATTAAAGCTTCACCTGGGGTGCTTGGGTGGCTCAGTCGTTAAGCGTCTGCCTTCGGCTCAGGTCATGATCCCAGGGTCCTGGGTTCGAGCCCCGCGTCAGGCTCCCTGCTCAGCTGGAAGCCTGCTTCTCCCTCTCCCACTCCTCCTGCTTGTGTTCCCTCTCTCACTATGTCTCTCTCTGTCAAATAAATAAATAAAATCTTAAAAAAAAAAAAAAGAAAGCTTCACTAGCAGTGCTTTTACCAGGAATGCCATTCAACCTCCACTAAGTTGTGCTGTTGTAATAAACAGTCTAACTCTCAGTGATTTAGATAATTTATTTCTAGTGATACGTTATTTCTTGCTCATTTATATATCCCTTTACATGTGGCTAATCTTCTTTATGTTTCTTATTTTGGGACTTAGGACCTTATCTGGGATGTGCTACTCCCTTTGCAGGGGGAAAGAGCAAGATTGCTGGTGAAAACAGGCAGTGGCTCTTAAAACGTCTACCTAGACATGAATGTCATGTCCATTTACATGCTTGGTCAGAGCTAGTCGAACGGCCCTGCCAGTCTTCCACTATACAACATCCCAGCAGGCCTAGGCAGTACGGCATAAACAGACACATTAGTGTTTCTGCAGCAAAATGTAATACATAACCTGGAAATGAAGTATTGGAACTATACAGTTTACCATACTATGCTTAACCTTTAAGTCATTGAGTAAGATCTCGGCTACAATTAACATTAGGTTTATAGCCATCTGATTTTGTAGAATCTATGGCCACATGTGCAAAAGTTTTTCCACTTCATCAGTAGATGTTTCTTTCCTCTTATTGTCAGTTGTGTGATGCAGCACCTTTTTCATGTTTCTTTTTCCATTAAAGTCTTATTCCTAAAACACAACAATTATGCAATATAACAGTCCTGTAGATTAATGAATAGTTTAGCTGCGATGAAAATAAATGTCTTTGGGCGCCTGGGTGGCTCAGTTGGTTAAGCGACTGCCTTCGGCTCAGGTCATGATCCTGGAGTCCCGGGATCGAGTCCCACATCGGGCTCCCTGCTCAGCGGAGAGTCTGCTTCTCCCTCTGACCCTCTTCCCTCTCGTGCTCTCTATCTCTCATTCTCTCTCTCTCTCAAATAAATAAATAAAATCGTTAAAAAAAGAAAATAAATGTCTTTTATTGGAGGAGGGTAGCATTTATAGGTGTTTGCAATGGAGCATAGGTATGAAGTTTTGTAATACAAGGTTTAAGAAGAACTCTTGAATGTAGAACTTTTCACTAAAGCAATAGATATATATGTATACACATACATATATGTACATACACATACATATATAAAATTAAATTAACCAGTATGGTAAACAGTGAACAATTAAATTGTGTTTGGGACTTTTTAATACTGCTTTTTTTGTCTAGGAATCCAAGGCATTATAGAAGCATATCGGGCCTGCCTTCCTCAGATAAAACTCTACGGACCAACTAATTTTTCTCCAATCATAAACCATGTGGCCAGGTTTGCTGCTGCAGCTACCCAACAACAGACAGCTTCTGTAAGTGCTGTAGTGCAGGGGACAAGGAGAATGTGGATTGGTAGTTGCTTCTGGTGCCATTTTTCCATTTATTTGGTCCATCAAGATACAAAGAGCGTAAAGTCATAATATAGGTGTCCTTGGTTGGGCGGGTAACAATGGTAGTTGTCAAATTAGTGATCAGTAAAAGCAAGACAACAAAAAGATAACCCTTATACTCATGAGTCTTTTCTCTGCCATTTGAATTAATTTTCTTAAATAGGTTTTACTAAACAGAAATGATTAAAATCTACCTTTTCAAAGGTAGACTTAACAAATTAAGGTTGAGAAAATTTACAATTTCAGTTGCTGATGAAAAATTATTTAAAAATTATTTAAAAGGTTTGGATTAGATAACCATTACCTGTTGGACCTTGATACCAAATCTCTCTTAGCTTCATAACTTTTTATACCGAAAAGGAAGGCAGTGATAACTACCTCATATGATGCTGAAAGGTGAAATAAGGTAATTGATAAAAAATGCGCAGTGCCTGGGGCAGAGTAAACACTCAGCACATATTAGCTTTGTTATAAAACTTATTTCCATTCTAGCTTTAAATGACCCAAAAAATGGAGTCACAATTTTATGCAACATTTTACCATCCTCTAAAAGTATTTGTCAGAAATGACAGAATTGAGAGAAAGAATCTCCCCCCTTAAACCATACCCATTTTTTAAAAAGTACACTTTAGTTTGATAAACAATTCTACTTCCATATTTGACTTTTAAAAAATGGAGTTGCCACTTACTCCCTTGATCAATACTTTAACATAATTCATACTTACGTTAAAGTGTTTATTCTTATGCTCATTAAAAGTTTAATCTTTGACATTTAGATGTCTTGCTTCTGTATATTTATGCCAACCCTATTTTGTGGTCTGTTGCACTTTTAATAACCCTGCAGTTTTTGTATCAATAAATCTCCTTGTCATTAGAGAATGTTAGAATATTTTGTGTAGTTGGCATCCTGGGTAGAGACTGGCAAGGAAAATGAGCAAGAAAGAGACTGAATGACTCATCAAGCTGGAGATGTTTTTATTTTTTATTTATTTATTTATTTATTTATTTTTATTTTTTTATTAAACATTTTTTTTTAAAGATTTTATTTATTTATTCATGAGAGAGAGAGAGAGAGAGAGGCAGAGGGAGAAGCAGGCTCCCAAGGAGCAGGGAGCTCGATGCGGGACTCGATCCCAGGACCCTGGGATCATGACCTGAGCCGAAGGCAGACGCTTAACCATCTGAGCCACCCAGGCGCCCTAGCTGGAGATGTTTTTAAACCATTGTTTTTATTGTTTGGGAGCTCAACCTGCTCAGTAGATATAATTTTCTTTCTTGGCAGCAATATTATGTGCTCTTAATCATTACTGATGGTGTGATAACAGACCTTGATGAGACCAGACAAGCTATAGTTAATGCTGCCAAGCTTCCTATGTCCATCATCATTGTTGGAGTAGGAGGTGCTGACTTCAGTGCCATGGAGTTTCTGGATGGTGATGGTGGAAGTCTCCGCTCCCCATCAGGCGAGGTAGCCATCCGAGATATTGTCCAGTTTGTGCCTTTCAGACAGTTCCAGAACGTGAGTACCACTTCTTCTTATTCTTCATGCACACTAAGGACTGTGAACACAGACCTTCACCAATGCATAACCAAGTAGTTGAGTAGGTGTCTGGGGTTAGAGGATGTATGGATTTTTGAAGAGCCCTGATTAGATTTCACAGTTTTGCTTCAAGTTGTATACTTGCATGCCTCTTGCAGTCTATATGATAAATTGTTATAAATGGTGTTGCTGTAAATGTTTTAAAATATATTTTATCTTTACCTATGTATGTAACAACAGAAAAACTCTATACAAGTATACGATGAATTTGCCAGACTGGAAGTTGATTTGACGAAAATCTCTCAGGACTTTGTTTTACCCAGTTTACTCCAATGGTAACATCTTGTAAAACTATAGCACAGAATCCACAACCAGGATATAGACATTGATAAACAGTCAAGGTCCATCACCTCAGGACTCCTCATGTTGCCCTTTTATAACCACACCCACTTCCCTTGCACCTCCACCCACCTTTAACCCTGGGCAACCACTAATCTGTTCTCACTTCCATAATTTTGTCATTTCAAAAATATTATAGAAATGTTAGGATTGGCTTTTTTTTCACTTCAGCATAATTTTCTGCAGGGTTGTTGCTGCATGTGTCCCTTTTTATTGCTGAGGAATGTTCCACGGTGTAGGTGTTAACCGTTCATCCGTTGAAGGACATCTTTAATTGTTTTCAGTTTTTGTCTGTTATATGCAAAGCTGCTATAAACATTCATGTACAGGTTTTTGTGCGAGCATAAATTTTTATTTCTCTAGGATAAATACCCAGAAGTGCAATTGCTGGGTTGTATAATTATTGCATGTTTAATTATTAAAGAAACTGTTGAACTTTTCCAGAATGGTTATGCTTTTTTACATTACCAGCAGCCAGTGTATGAGTGTGGGGGAAGGTGATTAAAAGTGTTAAATGTTAGGGATCCTTGTGATGATGAAACACTTCTGTTTCTTGACTGTGGTGATGGTTGTACAGATCTACCCAGATGATAAAATTACATAGAATAATACATCCACACATGCAAATAAGTGCAGGTAAAATAAAACTGGTAAAATCTGAATAAGGCCTGTGAACTGTACCATTGTCAGTTTTTTGGTTTTGGTATTCTACTATAGTTATAAAAGATACTACCTTTGGAAGGAACTTGGTGAATATTATTTTTGCAACTTCCTATGAATCTCTATTTCAAAATAAAAAGTTAAAAAAATTAATACCAAGTGAATGAAAGACCCACCTTTAAAAGTTAAAGAAAAAAATAATTATCAAATGCCAGAATGCTGGCACCAGAAAAGGACTTGATAAATATTAGTGGGAGTAATAAAGCGCTCCTAAGTAATATTGGTTACTTAGCTTATTCTGTGTTTCACCTAAGACAGGATATGAGCCCAGGAATTGGGAATTACTGCTTTTTACTGACAGGTGAGGTATTCCTAGTCTGTTATTAAAATGCCAGTAAAATTTGGTTACTAATAAAGTCGCTTTGATTTTGTTTTTTCATAAGGCTCCAAAAGAAGCGCTCTCTCAGTGTGTCTTGGCAGAGATCCCCCAGCAGGTGGTGGGCTACTTCAACACATATAAACTCCTTCCTCCCAAGAACCCAGCTAAGAAATGAAAGGAGCTATGGCCGCCTGAGCAGAATTCTTTTGTGCTATATGGAGCAATGGATTCCTCTCCTACCCTGAATCATGAATCTGTTATTTTACATGCTTTTCATCCCCAGCATTTATGATATAGACCTAGTTCTCTATGGGTTATATCTATTTAAAGCATTCTTTATACTTTTTTTTTTTTGGAGGGAAGTGCTAAGTTAATCTTTGCTCAATCAATGCAGTGATTGCTAGTGACTTACAGTGATGCTCTGGGGATTAGAAGCTCATGTGAGAAAAGTTGATTTGGAGGTTATGGTTGTTTACTTTCACATGGTGAAAATACTGTTTTTGAATGTTTATCAATAGAAAGAATGAAAAATTGCTGGGTTGTGATTTATAGGTTGCTGTACTTTGCTCTAGGCAATATGTTTTACAAACCAATGTAACCATACCTGATGACAAGAACTTCTTAAATTAGATGATATTGAATTTGTTCCTATAACCATATCCAGTGCTTTTCCGGGGGATAAAACTATGTTCACTTTTGCCTGAATTTTGCTGCAGTTTAGACAATGCAGTTTACAAAACAGTATGCATTCACTTAGGACTTCTTTAAAAATACTGGATAAGAAGGGAAGGCATATATCCAATTCTTAAAATATACAATCAGCAAGTAAAAGGAACCTCATGTAAGTAAGCCATTTTTATTTGCCTTCCTGGATTTTTTATTTTCATTGTAGAATACTGTAAACATGGTCAGATTTGACCTTTTCATTTACTGTATGTGACATTCAGAATTCTTTGTCTGCGTAGATGATAGGTTGTCCTAGATTCAACATTATGAGGGTATTTTAATTGGAGTTTGCTAAAATGGTTAGTACTGCTTTGTCCAGAAAAGCTAGGAGGACCAAATATGTAAGGGGAAAATCAGAATTCCATTTCCTTTTAACTAATGAAAAGCTTATAAAAAAAAAGACAGTTTTTATATTGTCCTTGCTAACCTCTCACACATTGATTTGTATATTTGTGCGGATTCATTTAGACATTTTCTCCCTTTTTTAAGTAACATTTTTAGTCTGATTTTTAAACTCATGATAGTGGTTATGTATTAATCAAAATCAAATTTTGCTTTGTAATTATGTGATTTCCTAAGCCCAAAATGTATTAAGCCTAAAACCTGTTATAACTTAAAAAAAAAAAAATTCCCACTGCTGCATTAGGATAGAGTGGACTTTACATCCTTTTTTTTTTTTAGAGTAGAATTTTTTTTCCTGATTTTTACCCTTTAGAACATATTACTTAACAAATATGACATTTTCAGAATAGATTCAGTAACATTTTATTGAAGAACCTGTGTGCCAAGTACTATGCATATTCGTATGTTGGCCAATCATCTCTAACAGTTTAATGTTAAAAGTTGTGTGTTCATCCTATATCCTTAAATGGATGCACCAGTGCCTTGCTGACATGCCTTTCAGTCTTACTGAAAAGTTGTACCACAGCTCATATCGCTTATTCTCTGAAATGTCTAAAGGAGATGAGCTCTCAGCCATGAAGAACTTTGGGTTCTCAGAAACAGCTTGTTGCCAAGGTCAGGCTAAAGAGGAGACCTGCTTGCTGTTGTGGTTGCCTAGCTCATGTGAGCAGTTCCCACTTTCCCACTTAGCTAGCTCGCCTCTGCATATGTGCTATTAACCTGAAGGTACCTAACTAGTAGTCTGTTACCCTATGGCATATCTCAGTTGACAAGTCATTTTAACATTAGTTAAGTGAGAAGAAAACTGATAATACTTCTAGTAGTTTGGAGCCTTTTTGTCTCGTATGTCCTGATTTCAATTCTCTTTGTGTGCTTAGAAACAGCATATATATATATTGCTGTGGTTTTCAGGATTTTTTTTAAACAAATTGAAGCCTTAAAAAAAAAAAAAGGTATACATACATTCTCAGTGTATGGTAAAACAGAGAAGTAGAGCTTCTCTAGGTCCAGAGCCCTCCTCACTGGGCCTCCTCCTCCCTCTCCTTAACCAGCTTCTGGAAGCACCTGAGTCATCTGGACAGGGTCCTCGGAAACCACTGGTCAGGAACATTCGTTGTTTTCATTAGCCAAATAACAGTACTGTCACCACTGTCAAATTGATTTGGTTTTCATAATTTTGTATTCTGGTTTTAACCAGAATCATTCCAATTTTTATTTTATTTTTCATTACAATTTTTAAATTATTTTTTTAATTCATTCTTGATCAGGTTCATCAGTAGATGCTGTTATTCCTAAGAACTGTGATTCCAGCAAATGAGGACAATTGATGCCTTTTTTGCACTTTTGAATAAAAGCATTTACAATTTCTAAATTACCATTCTGTAAAATTCTTACAATCTCACCATTTCACCTCATCACATGCTGATTTAATATTGTTTTATATAAAAATAGCCCTTCTCCCTATTGTGCCACCATTCATTCAAGTGTCATTAGTTTTTAAAATGCATTAAAAAATAACCAAGTTCACTTTTACACCTTATATAATCAGCTCTATTACAAACACATATTGGGGTGACAGTGTCCTGGACAGACATAATATTTCTCACATATGCCTTTACTGAGAAAATAATATACGCATTAGCGTGGTCATGTCACCTTGTGCTTCAAATTGAAATTTTTAAGACCATAAAATTTCAAAGTCAGATCAGGGATTTATAACTGTTTTTTTGGTAGTGCCTTAGGCAGCCTTTCCAGAGTAAATTCTGGGCCCTATTGCTGTTTATGCTTATTTGACATATTTTGCCTTTTTCATTTTATACATTTCCTGGAAAACCATCTTCAATACATTTTCCCTAGTCTCTTTATGTGTGCAGTTGGTAGTCATGGGAGTGACACATAAGGGAGGCCAGAAGTTTGGTTGAGATTGCAGGAGACTATTTTGTGCTTTAATGATGTCATAGTTGATAATAAGTGTGTAAGTTACTAATATATGAATTGATGTTAAATATATCTTCCATTTGAATTCCCGTTGGATAAAGTTATTTCTTGATATTATACAATAGTGCCTTGTTTTCATTTATTCTTTCTCTAAATGTTATCAAAACCAGTAGAAAAATTAGAAATAAAGTGAATGTAGTATTTTAGGTGGCCTGTATTCATATTTTACTGAATTGAACAGTTTGAGTTTTTTTAAAATTATTTTATGGGATTTATTCATTTAAAAGATACTGCTGAGTGCATTCAAGATACATTTCTTTTTTTCTTTTTTTTAAAAAGATTTTACTTATTTATTTGTCAGAGAGAGAGAGAGCACAAGCACGGTGAGCAGTAGGCAGAGGGAGAAGCAGCCTCCCCGCTGAGCAAGGAGCCTGATGTGGGACTCGATCCCAGGACCCTGGGATCATGACCTGAGCTGAAGGCAGACACTTAACCAACGGAGCCACTCGGGCGTCCCTCAAGATACATTTCTGGGTGCAGTAAGGGAAAGGTTCTCAGCTTATAGCTAGATGGCCTGAAAAATATGGCACTTACATTTAATCAGTTGTGTTAAGCAGGGTAGTATACCCACCTTACTTTTTTGTTTGTTTGTTTTTTAAATTGCATCTGTGATATTGCAGTCATTGGGCAAGGCCTTGGGGATACAATGGTAACCTAAGTGGCCACAGCTGCTGCCTTCATAGAAATAATAGACTAGGGGGAGAGAAAACATTAAATGAGTAATTACAGAGACATGCGATCAGTGTATGATGTAACATATTGTATCAGGAGACTTGACCCATCTAGTCGGCAAAGAGCACTTCCCTGAGGATGTGCCATTTAAGCTAAGACCATAAAGTTAGCTGGTTGAAGAGGGTTAAAAGCATTTAGAAGGTGTTACGTCAACAGCAAGTATAGACTTGAAAGTTTTAGGAATGGAAAGAACTTAAAGTGTGCTGGAATATAAAGTGTGTGAGGAAAAGTGGTAGGAGAAGAGGGGAGAGATGAAGTGGAGTGATTGGTAGAGTTTACATCCTGCAGGACCTCTGGGCATGCAAGGGAGTTCAGTCTTTGGCTAAAGGTAATGGGATGCCACTGAATCGACTTAAGCAAAAGAATGATGTAATCAGGTTTATGTTCTTGAAAAACTGGAGAGCCTTACATTTTAGGTCGGACGGATGGATGCCTGTTGCCAAACTTGGGCCTGGCCACAATGGCTTTGCCTTGGTGAGGCCCTGATGAGGGAGTTAGTGGTGGTCATCTTATGGTAGAGACTCAGCTGTTTGGTTACATACTTGCAAAGTGTCTGATTCTAGGTCAGTTTCTGAATTCTGTGCTTTTCCTGCCACAACCTTAACTCCACATCAAATCATCCATTAGACCCATATCGTATCAACTCCTTAGTGGTTCAGAGGCTGGCTTGCACCTCGTGGTGATGCAGATCCCCAGGATTACCAAACTCTTTCTTGTAACAAGACCATGACCTTTATCATTTGTCACCAAGCATGGCCATGTGAGCATTGGCTACATTCCCCAGAAAATTCACAACAGGTTAGTGTCCTTGGAGAATTTTACTCTGGCTTGGCTATTGATTCTCTCCTCCTGAAGAAGAAATGATCAGTGAGGGATGCCTGGGTGGCTCAGTCGGTTAAGGAGCTGCCTTCCGCTCAGGTCGTAATCCCCGGGTCCTGGGATTGAGTCCCGCGTGGGGGTCTCTGCTCGGCTGGAAGCCTGCTTCTCCCTCTGCTTCTGCTCCCCCTGCTTGTGTGCTCTCCATCTCTCTCTCTCTGTCAAATAAATAAATAGAAATCTTAAAAAAAAAAGAAGTGATAAGTGAGACAAATATCATTATAAGCAGAATTTTTACTCTTACAGCAGGGAAAGGGAGGCCTTATCTTTGGCCTTTTCACAAGCAGACTGAGCACAACAGGTTTTGTAACAGCACCTGGTCTTCTAGGACGGGACTCAGAAGAATATCTGAGTCCTGTCCTAGAATTGGGGAGCTACAGAGTTCTGAGAGAGAAGACTAAGTAGGAAATAATCTGTCTTTTTCAACCAGTCCTTCCATCCAGTAAGAAGTATTCACTTGTTTTTGAGCATATATTTATTGAGTAGCTTAGTACTGGCAATCACAGGCAACATCAAAATGAGTAAAATTTCTTAGTCGCTTCAAAGAGCTTGTGATCTAATATGGAAAAGGAGACAGTATATGATGCTAAAATAAAAAACAAAAGAATAAGCAAGGTGAAGCGGCCCTTTGTGATTAAAGTAAGACTGTTTCTTATGCTGTTAGGCATCTGTAGTCAAGAGTGCAGAGGAGACTCTTGAACACCGCTCGTGAGATGCCCCTCCCTCCCTCCCTCCTTCCAGCACTCCTTCCTTTCTACCGCTGTCCTACGACTGCCCGGATTGATCCTGCCAGTCCTCACAAGATGCTCAGATCATAAACTTCCTCACTCTAACCCATCTCTGGCTCCTCTGTATGATCCACGTCCTAACCATACCCCACTTCCCTGCAGCTGCCCAAACCCTTCCACTCTGCCTTTAGGAACTGGGTCATTTATTAGCATAATCCCTTTGTGTTTTTATTCTAATTAAAACCTAGCCAAAGAACAATGCCTTTGTGTTTTTATTCTAATTAAAACCTAGCTCCCTTGAAGAACCTTACTTCCTCTGCAGTCCTCTCAAGTACTTGTTTTCTCTTCCTGATCTACCATTGGGCTTGGAGGCAGGGTAAAGTGTCCTCCTTGGTCTTCCCTTCTGCCTTAGATAACCTCTCCCTCCTCTTTAAAACCTCCAGTTTTGAAACTCTTATCATTAGTTTGGATCACTTTCTATCCGTCTGTAATAATCTTGTTCTCTGCCTTATCTCAGCCCTCACTCTTATTAAAGTCATACCCTAGACTTTATTACCCGTAACAAACCTTTCCTAATCTCAAGTATCCCATTTTCCAATAACAACCCACTGTACAGCTCACTCCCTCTAGTACCGCAACTTCAACAAATCATTCTCCATCACTACCTTCAAGTTACTAATCCTACCAACTTTTCAAAGGCTCCTACTCCTTTTCTAGACTTCTTTCTTTTTTTTTTTTTTAGATTTTTATTTATTTATTTTTGAGAGAGAGAGAAAGATCACAAG
The DNA here is from genome assembly GCF_003265705.2 of Callorhinus ursinus. Classification (NCBI taxonomy): domain Eukaryota; kingdom Metazoa; phylum Chordata; class Mammalia; order Carnivora; family Otariidae; genus Callorhinus; species Callorhinus ursinus. Next base: position 34,835,617 of record NW_027397067.1, read on the forward strand.
TGTACAGAGTGGCAGGCAGAGGGAGAGGGAGAAGCAGGCTCCCAAGGAGTCCGATGCTGGACTTGATCCCAGGATCCTGGGATCACGACCTGAGCCGAAGGCAGACGCTTAACCGACTGAGCCGCCTGGGTGCCCCTCTAGACTTCTTTCCTACTGACTTTGCCTTGGCCACTCTGTTCCAAGCATATGGACTTTCTTGCTCTTACGTGAATATGCCTGGCATATCTCTGGCTCAGGTCTTTTGCACTTGCTGTTGCCCCTTCCTGAAGAACTCTCCCTAGTCACTTGTGAGCTTTGTTCCCTCACCAACTTAAGGTCTTCATTCAAGTATCCCCCAGTAAGGCGTTTGCTGATCACTTCATTTAAAATTATACCTCTTTCCCCAGTACCATCTATCCCTCTTCCCTGCTTAGGTTTTAGTTATTTTGTTTCTTGTCCTCTTCACCCACTATCATGTCAGTTCCAAGAAATCAGGGGATTTTGTTTTTTGTTATTTTATTGATTGCTGCACCCTGAGCCTGGAGGAGAACTTGGCATTTAGTGGATGCTCCCTAATAGACATGGAAAAAAAAAAAAAGAATGAATAAGGTATGTGTTAGAGCATATGCAAGGATAGAAATTAGTTTATATGAGAAAATGAAGTTTAGAGTGGGGAGATTTTCATCATTGTGGGGAGCAATCAGAACACTGGGGAGATCTTGGAGAGCTTCACAGGTGGCTTAGTATTTCATCTGAGATTTGAAGGTTACTTAGGGTTTTCTAATGTAGAGAAAGCAGAAGAACCTGCTGACAAAGAAATTGAAATTGTCTATGGCTTGAAGTCAGAAAGTAGTGTGGGTTGCAAACATTGTTGGTACAGGGAGAGGAATATGTGTTTGTAATAACCCTTGTATTTCATGACCGAATCTCTTTACCCACTTTTACAAATGGGATGTCAAAATTTCAACTCTGTTAATTTTTCACATTCCTATTTTAGTGAAATTTGTGGTTAGTCCATTTCTGAAGTGCAAGCTAAGTTTGAAACTTTCCTCTCAGATTTAGAATATAAATATGATCCTTACATGGGAGACTTTACTATCATTTTGCCCCATGAAATTTTGAGAAATATACTTGTTTATTTGAAAAACTCCTTCTTCAGGTGGATGCTGCTTTTATCAGGTTAGGCCATGATCTTCATGTTTGAACAACAATGTGGTATCTTTATCCTTGGGTTCTGCCATACTGTGGTATGATCATGGGCACAGGATTTTGTTTTGTGTTTTGTATAAGGAGGCCTAAGATTCTGGCATAAACAACAGAGCTTGATTTATTTAAAGCTGGATGCAAGAAACTGCATCACAAGCCTGGTTAATAACCCTTAGCATGCACTGTGTGCTGAATTTAACATTACTTAGAGTTTCCAGCAGATAGGGTCCTTGTATCAGAGTCATTGTGTGCAATAGACAGAGATGACTAGGGCTACAAAGGGACAGTAAGAGGGGCTGTGACCTTTCAGGTAGGCTTCCCTTTCCTCATCTCAGGGAGTTATTGTCTAGAAATGTCAGGTTGTATTGCTTAACGATGCACATTTATTTGACCTTTGCACTGTCATTTCTAGTTAGAAAAGTTATAGTGGGAAAAATACAGCCAGTCATAAAAACTCATGGAGGAGGGTGCCTGGGTGGCTTAGTTGGTTAAGCGACTGCCTTCGGCTCAGGTCATGATCCTGGAGTCCCGGGATCGAGTCCCACATCGGGCTCCCTGCTCAGCGGGGAGTCTGCTTCTCCCTCTGACCTTCTTCCCTCTCGTGCTCTCTATCTCTCATCTCTCTTTCTCTGAAATAAATAAATAAAATCTTTAAAAAAAAAAAAAAACTCATGGAGGAAAACATCAAATTTTACTACAGTGTGTGGGTAAGGTACTTAAAACGTGAATTTCAAGTATCTTTGCTTTGATTAGATATAATAAATTCCAGATAAGCATAATGATTAATAGCTTCCAAAGATTTAAAAAATTCCTCATAGGAAGGTAAAAGAATTATTATAAATATAGAATAGGCCCAAATTACATAAAGTACAGACTCTTTCTTCTCTTGGTGTTCTATGTAGCAATTTATCATCTAATGCATAACTGAAATGAAACAGTTTGTTATATATTATTTTAGGGTTATTTATTAGCAGTGTTTCACCAAAGGTGGTTCCTAGAATATAGGGAGGGGTCCAAATTATTCCCTTTCTGTGGGTGTACTTGAAGTTTTGGGCTCATTCTAATACAACATTTGATATACTTGTACACTTCAACAGTAATTTCAAGTTCAAAGTTCTCTCTCATTCTTTTTTTTTAAGTAGGCTCCACGCCCAACATGGAGCTTGAACTCATGATCCTGAGATTAAGAATCACATACTCTACTGTCTGAGCCAGCCAGGCACCCCAAAGTTCTCTCTTTTAGATAAAGAAGGTTTTGTTTATTTTTGACATGGTCTGTGTGTGGGATTACCACACTTAGCAAACAAAAATACAGGCATCAAATTAAATTTGAATTTCAGATATATAATAAATAATTTTTTAGTGTAGATAGGTCCTAAATATGGCATGGGACATACCTATACTAAAACATTACTCATTGACTGGGTGTCTTGTATTTTATCTGGTAATATCCTGTTTGGGTGATTGCAAAAATGGCCACAATCCTTCCACTTTCTGTACCCACCACTTTGGCAATGTGACTTTGCAGTCCTCCCATCAGGAGGTGGATTTTATTTCTCCAGCCCTTGCATCTAGGCTGCTTTTGTGACTTGGCTAATAGAATTCTAAGCCTAGACCTCAAGAACAGTGCTCACTTCTGCCTTCTCTCTCTTGGAACCCTGTGCAGCCTCCAAGCCCAGGCTAGCTGTTTGGAGGATAGGAGACTATATGGATGACACAAGCCAACCCATCTGAGACGTCTAGACCAACAGCCCCCAACCAATTCAGCAGCTGACTATAGAGCATGGACTAGCTCAGCTAAGACCAGAAGAACCACCTGCTAAATCCAGCCCAAATTGGCAACCTACAGAATCATGATTATTATTTTAAGTCACTTAGTTTTAGTTAGCAAAAACACATTGATACAGTCTAACAATGTAAAGCAGAGGTGGACATTTTTAACGACTAGTGGACAGCTTATAGGTTGTGTAGAATTTTGAGGGCTACAGATGAAAGTAATATGAGGTAATTTTTGTAATCAATTTTGAGCAAATAATACTTGAAGATGGCTTCAGGGAGACAGAGGAAATTGCTTATTGAATAAACACTTAGGCCCACAGAAAAAAATTTACTTATATAAAGAGATGTTGCTTTACTTCTTTAACAATGTAATGTTTATAAAGTGTAGAACTTCTGCTGAGTGACTCCTTGATTCCTTCTTCCTTTCCTGGGGATCTTTTCAAGATATATCCCTTTTAACCAGCCATTCTGCACTAAAGCTTTGGCAATTGATTACTGAGGTCAGACCCAGGTGGGGGTTGAGGAATTTTCATATATCTATGCACCATCAGTTAGCCAGTTAGTCAACAGACTACTTGTTGCCTAGTCAAATGACTAATGAACATGGCTCTATCAGGGATCCAGAGAAGAGAGATATGTGGGCTAGTAGTGGTAGGGGAAAAAAAGAAAAAGTGGTAGGGAAAAGCATAATCTTTATCTCTGGAGACCTCTGGATGTCTGGGTTTTGACTTTGGGTTAAGAGAAGGGTGATGGGATTTATGATGTGGTATTTCAAGTGCTAAACTCCTCTGATGACCCCCAGAGTTGGTCCTTGCTTAAGCTTTTCTACTGTCCTAATTGATTAATCAGCCTGCCTTCATTATGTGGCTAGAGGGGTTTATGACCTCCACTGGGAAGTAAAGTTTTGAGCTCTCTTGTAACCTAGATTCCTTGCATAGATATTGATGGTTCAGTTCTGAAACAGAATGTGATCAGGTCCTTGTGTGACTAGGAATGCTGGGAACTTGTTCATGGGATGCCAATCAGACCTCTCAGTGCTTGCCTGGGCTCTTTCTCTTGCTGCATTGTGTCCATTGCCTTTAAAAAAACAGTGAGGATGAGTGTGAGTATGAATATGAGTATGTGAGTATGAATAGGCTCTGTGGAACATGGTGAGTCCTTTCCAATACCCTAACTTTGGAAATCTTTGCACTCTTGGTGACCCAGGGCAAGTTAATGATTACTATGTCTCATTTTCCTACTCTGAAAAGTGGTGAAAATGATAAAAATAATGACAACTTTGTAGGATGGTTAAGAAGATTAAATGACTTAGTAGTGGTACCACCTTTAGAACAATAGCTGGCACACAGTTAATGCTATATATTAACTATTATTATTTTGAGCCTATTTGAAACCTTAGCATGGGGGAAATTTTGTCTCAATTTCATTTTTTGGGGTTGGGGGAGGCATGTATGTGTGTAATAATTGTTTTTTGTCCACTCACCTATTATTAAGAAAAATACCTTGTTTTAAAATAGTTGGTCTTGGGACACCTGGGTGGCTCAGTTAGTTGGGCATCTGCCTTCGGCTCAGGTCATGTCATGATTCTGGGGTCCTGGGATCGAGTCCCACATCGGCACATCGGGCTCCTTGCTCAGCGGGGAGCCTGCTTCTTCCTCTGCCTGCTGCTCCCCCTGCTTGCTCTCTTTCTCTCTCTTTGACAAATAAATAAATAAAATATTAAAAATAAAATAAAATAGTTGGTTTTTAATTGTTCATATTAAGTAGGTCACCATGTGGTGGGGCACATAACATTAAAAGTAATTTATTGTTTGTCTGCAATTCAACATTTGCATTTTTATTGGGGCACATTCAAATGCCCTAGTGTGTGTTCAGAAAATAGTAGTGGGGCAACCATTTTGCATTCTTAATGATGTTTGGTTTAAGCTAATGCTAGATTTAGTTTGCATTTGCTGGATAGCACACTGTTTAGGCAAGGAGACAGGTGGGGGAGAGAGGTCCTGGAGGGAAGGATGTCAATGCTAATCTACATCATGACAAGTGGAAACTTGTCACAAATACAGATAGCGCACAGGAGACAGCATGCCCTTGGGGAGATCAGGGATGAGGTGGAGGGGTGTTCTGTACCAACAGAGTTTTGTCAATAGTGATATTTACTGTGACTTGAAATTGAGTATAGGATATTGGAGGATAAACCCTGCCATCTTGAAAGGATCTGGGTGAGAAAAAAGAAAACCGAATGAGCACTTCTAGGAATTTATAAAGCCTCAGCTGATACGAGTGAAAATAATATAGGAGAATAAGACCTGAAGTTCCAGGGGACCTGGCAGAGTAGGAGGACCCTAAGCTTGCCTGTCCCACAGATATAACTAGATAATACTCACATCAGTGTAAATAACTCCCAAAAGGACCCAAAGACTGGCAGAACAAACTCCACAACTAAAGACATAGAAGAAGCCACATCAAAGAAGGTAGGAAGGACTGAGACATGGTTTGGGACCCAAGGGGACCATGGCCATCCATGGTTGGGTAGGAGCTGGTGGCACAAAGAAGGGCGAGAAAAAGACTATCACACTGGGGAACGCACACAGAGAAGGAAACGTCCATAATATTTGGCTTTGAAAGCGACAGGGGCTGAATTTCATGAGTTCTTACAACCAGCAAGACTTAGAGCCTGGAATTAAAAAAAAAATCAGTGGCCCAGCTCTGGGAGAGCCCAGAGGGTGTTAGGAAGTGGAGTCCCTGCCCTTAAAGAGATGGCACAAAAAACAGCCCACAGAGATACAGCATAGAAGCATCAATTTGAAACATGTCTGGGGCATACAGGAGGGAGTTATCTACTCATCTCAGAAAATGGCCTGGAGAGGCAGGAATCACAGGGAGATTTCTCTAGGAACAAAGTTGCGGGCAGGCATACTTCCTCTCTCACCTCCCAACATAAACACACAGCCACTTGCGGGAACCAGCATGGTGCTGAAAGTCACTATCTAATTTGTTTACACCAAGCCCCACTCCTGTGCTTTGGTGGATCTGCCTTTCCCAATCACACTTGCCTCACATTCCTGGTGTTGCTGGTCCACTCCCCTAGAAGACTGACACAAACCCTGGCAATACCGTTTAGGACCCAAGCATTTTGTAGAGTCTTGGTTCAGGCAGTGGTGGCAGCAGGCCTCATTTTCCAAGCAGACCAGCGTGCACCTTGTTAAAATGTGCCCCACTCCAGTCAGGACCAAACACAGCCCACAACAGGCAAAGAGAACCTCTGCAGACAACTGGACTAGAGGAAAAAGCACCCAGTACACAACAGCCAGGCATAGGCAACACACAGAGGAGACATTCTCTGAAGTGCCAGGCCATAGGGAACAGGGGACACAACACTCCAGGGCATTACAGGACCTCTTCTTCATAAGATCATTACCTTCAAGAGCAGGGGACATAGCTGACTTTCCTAACACACAGAAATGGATACAGAGAGTTGGACAAAATGAGGAAATGGAGGAAGATGCCCCAAATGAAAGAATAGGACAAAACTACAGCAAGAGACCCAAGTGAAACAGATATAAATAATATGCCTGATAGAGAAAGTAATGATCATAAAGATTCTCACTGGACTTGAGAAAAGAGTGGAGGACATCAGTGAGACTCTTTTTTTTTTAAATTATTTTTTATTAACATAATGTATTTGTTTCAGGGGTACAGGTCTGTGATTCATCAGTCTTACACAATTCACAGCACTCACCATAGCACATACCCTCCCCAATGTCTATCACCCAGCCACCCCATCCCTCCCAACCCCCTCCACTCCAGTAACCCTCAGTTTGTTTCCTGAGACTTAAGAGTTTCTTATGATTGGTCTCCCTCTCTGGTTTCATCTTGCTTCATTTTTTCCTCTCTTCCCCTGTGATCCTCTGCCTCATTTTTCAAATTCCAGTATCAGTGAGATCATATGATAATTGTCTTTCTCTGATTGACTTATTTCACTTAGCTTAATACCCTCTAGTTCCATCCATGTTGTTGCAAATGGCAAGATTTCATTTTTTGATGGCTGCATAATATTCCATTTGTGTGTGTGTGTGTGTGTGTGTGTGTGTGTGTGTGTGTGTGTGTGTATACACACCATGTCTTCTTTATCCATTCATCTGTTGATGACCATAGGCTCTTTCCGTAGTTTGACTATTGTAGACATTGCTGCTATAAACATTTGGGTGCACGTGCCCCTTCGGATTACTACATTTGTATCTTAGGGGTAAATACCCAGTAGTGCAATTGCTGGGTCATAAGGTAGTTCTATTTTCAATTTTTTGAGGAAACTCCATACTGTTTTCCAGAGTGGCTGCACCAGCTTGCATTCCCACCAACAGTGTAGGAGGGTTCCCCTTTCTCTGCATCCTCGCCAATATCTGTCGTTTCTTGACTTGTTAATTTTAGCCATTCTGACTGGTGTGAGGTGGTATCTCATTGTAGTTTTGATTTTTATTTCCCCATCTGTGAGACTTTTAACAAAGAGATAGAAAAGAACCAATCAGAGATGAAGAATGTAATTGTGAAATTAAAAATACACTTGATGGAATAAAGAGCAGGCTAGAGAAGGTAAGGGAATGAATTAATGACCTGGAAGACAGAGTAATGGAAAGTAAGCAAGCTGAGCAAATGAGAAAAAAATATGCAAATTGAGAATAGGCTTAGGGAACTTGGTGACTCCATCAAGCATAATATCATTTGCATTAAAGGGATTCCAGAAGTAGAAGAGAGAGAAAAGGTGGCAGAAAATTTATTTGAAGAAATAATAATTGAAAAGTTCCCTATTCTGAGAGAGAAAACAGATATCCAGATCCAAGAGGCACAGAGATGTCCCCACAAAATCAACTTAAGGAGATCCACACTAAGACAAATAATAATTAAAATGTCAAAAGAGCAATAAAGAAAAAAATTTTAAAGCAGCAAGAGACAGTTACATAAAAGAGAAACCCCATAAAGCTATCAGAGGATTTTTCAGCCAAAATCTTACAGGCCAGAATGGCATGGCATGATACATTCAAAGTACTGAAAGGGAAAATTCTGCAGCCAAGAATATTCTATCCAGAAAGGCTATCATTCAGAGTACAAGAAGAGATAAAGAGTTTCTCAAACACTGAAGGAATTCATGACCACCAAACCAGCCCTACAAGAAATATTAAAGTGGACTCTTTGAGTGGGAAGGAACGACTGTAAGTGAGAGTATGAAAAGTAAGAATTATGAAAGCAGTAAAAATAGGTATATCAGTCAAGGGGTTCACAAAATAAAAGAATGTAAAATATGACACCCTATACCTAAAATGTGAGGGCGAGAGGAGTAAAAAATGGGTTCAAACTTAAGTGACTATCAACTTCATATAGACTGCTATATGCAGAAGATGTTATATACAAACATAGTGGTAACCACAAGTTAAAAGCCAGTAATTGATATGCAAAGAATAAAGAGAAAGAATCCAATTATATCACTGAAGAAAGCCAGCAAACCATGAAAGAGAGCAAGAGAAGAAACGATCAGAAAAAAACTACAAAAACAGCTACAAACAAGTAACAAATGGCAATAAATACATATCTATTGGTAATTACTTTGGATGTAAATGGCTTAAATGCTCCAATCAAAAGACATAGGGTGACACAGTGGATTAAAAGAAACAAGACACATCTATATGCTGCCTACAAGAAACTCATTTCACACCTAAAGACACATACAAATTGAAAGTGAGGGGATGGAGAAACATTTATTGTGCAAATGGATGTCTAAAGAAAGCCAGGGTAACAATACTAACATTGAACATAATAAGAGACAAAAAAGGACATGATATAATAATAAAGGGGACAATTCAACAAGAAGACATAACAATTGTAAATAGTTATACACCCAATATGGGAGCATCCAAATACATAAAACAGTTAATAACAAACATAAATTACTAATCAATAGTAATACAATAATAATAGTAGGGGACTTTAACACTCCACTTACATTAATGGACATATCATCCTAACAGAAAATCAGCAAGAAAAACAGTAGCTTAGAATGACATACCAGACAGTTGGATTTAACAGATATATTCAGAACATTCCATCCTAAAACAGCACAATACATATTCTTTTCAAGCATACATGGAATTATCCAGAATACATCACACATTAGGTCACAAAGCAAGTCTCAATAAATTAAAAAAGATTGAAGTCCCCATACCATGCATCTTTTCTGACCACAATGCTATGAAAGTAGAAATCAATCACAAGAAAAAAATCTGGAGAGAGCACAAATACATGAAGGTTAAATAACATGCTACTAAACAATGAATGGGTCAACAAAGAAATCAAAGAAAAGATAAAAAAATTACATGGAAACAAATGAAAACAAAACCACAACAGTCCAAAATCTTTGGGATGGAACAAAAGTGGTTCTAAGAGAAAAGTTGATAGCAATACAGGCCTACCTCAAGGAGAAAGAAAAATCTCAAGTAAACAACCTAACCTTACACCTAAAGGAGACAGAAAAAAACCCCCAACAAACAAACCCCCAAACCAGCCAAAGGAAGGAAATAATAAAGATTAGAGCATAAATAAATTATATAGAAGCTAAAAAAACCCCAATAGAACAGATCAATGTAACCAGGAGCTTGTTCCTTGAAAACATCAACAAAATTGATAAACCTCTAGCCAGACTCATCAAAAACAAACAAACAAAAAACAAAAGAAAAAAACAAAACAAAACAAAGAGGGAGGATTCAAATAAACAAAATCATTAATGAAACAGAACAAATAACAACCAACCAACACCACAGAAGTACAACTGATTGTAGGAGAATATTATGAAAAATTATATGACAAAAAATTGGGCAACCTAGAAGAAATGGATAAATTCCTATAAACATATAGCCTACCAAAACTGAAGCAGGAAGAAACAGAGAGTTTGAACGAGCTGATTACCAGCAATGAAATTGAATCAGTAATCAAAAAACTCCCAACAAACAGAAGTCCAGGACCAAATGGCTTCACAAGCAAATTCTACCGAACATTTAATGAAGAGTTAATACCTATTCTTCTCAAACTATTCCAAAAAATAGAAGAGGAAGGAAAATTTCCAAATTTATTCTATGATGCCAGCATTACTCTGATACCAAAACCAGATAAAGACATCAAAAGAAAAGAGAACTACAGGCCAATATCTCTGATGAACATAGATGCAAAAATTCTCAACAAAATATTAGCAAACCAAATCCAACAAAATATTAAAGAAATTATTGAGGCGCCTGGGTGGCTCAGTCAGTTAAGCATCTGCCTTCAGCTCAGGTCACGATTCCAGAGTCCTGGGATTGAGCCCCATGTCAGGCTCCCTGCTGAGCAAGGAAGGAGCCTGCTTCTCCCTCTCCTCCCAGCTCATGCTCGCTTGTGCTGTCGCTATCTCTGTGTCTCTCTCTCTTTCTCAAATAAATAAATAAATCTTAAAAAAAATTACTAACCATGATTAGGTGGAATTTATTCCTGGGGGGAGAGGGTGTTTTAATATTTGCAAATCAATCAACGTGATACACCACCTCAATAAGAGAAAGGATAAAAACCATATGATCATTTCAATAGATGCAGAAAAGGCATTTGACAAAGTACATTTATTGATGATAAAAGTCCTCGACAAAATAGGTTTAGAGGGAACATACCTCAACATAATAAAGGTCATATATAAAAAAGTCACAGTGAACATCATACTCAATGGGGAAAATCTGAGAGCTTTCCCCCTAAGATCAGGAAGAAGACAAGGATGTCCACTCTTACCACTTTCATTCACTGGAAATCCTAGCTATAGCAGTCAGACAACAAAAAGAAATAAAAGACATCCAAATTGGTAAAGAAGAAGTAAAACTTTCACTATTTACAGGTGACATGATACTATATATAGAAAACTTTAAAAACTCCACCAAAAAACTACTAGAACTGATAAATGAACTCAGTAAAGTTGCAGGATACAAAATCAATGTACAGATATCTGTTGCATTTCTATATAGTAACAATGAAGCAGCAGAAAGAGAAATTAAGAAAGCAATGCCATTTACAATTGCACCAAATGTAATAAAATACCTAGGAATAAACTTAATCAAGGATATGAAAGACCTGTACTCTGAAAACTATAAAACATTGATGAAAGAAATTGAAGATGACACAAAGAAATGTAAAGATACTTCATGCTCATGGATTGGAAGAACAAATACTGTTAAAATGTCTATATTACCCAAGGCTATCAATGGATTTAATGCAATCCCTAACAAAATATCAACAGCATTTTCCCCAGAACTAGAACAAACAGTCCTAAATTTTGTATGGAACCACAAAAGATCCCAAATAGCCAAAGTCATCTTGAAAAAACAAAACAAAACAAAACAAAAAACAAAACTGGAGGTACCACAATTCCAGACCTCAAGTTACATTACAAAGCTGTTGTAATCAAAACAGTATGGTACTGCCACAAAAATAGACACATAGATCAATGGAACAGAATATAAAGCCCAGAAATGAAGTCACAATTATATGGACAATTAATCTTTGAAAAAGGAGGAAAGAATATTCAATGGGAAAAAGACAGTTCTTTCAACAAATGGTGTTTGGAAAGCTGGACAGCTATGTGCAAAAGAATGAAACTGGACTACTTTCTTACATTATGCACAAAAATAGACTCAAAATGGATCAAAGACCTAAATGTGAGACCTGAAGCCATAAAAATCCTAGAAAAGTACATAGTCAGTAATATATCTGACATTGACCATAGCAATATTTATCTAAATAGGTCTCCTGAGGCAAGGGAAACAAAAGCAAAAATAAATTATTGGGACTACATCAAAATAAAAAGCTTCTGCACAGTGAAGGAAACAATCAACAAAACTAAAAGGCAACCAATGGAATGGGAGAAGATATCTGCAAATGACTTATCTGATAAAGGGTTAATATCCAAAATATATAAAGAACTGATACAACCTGACACCAAAAACAAATAATCCAATTAAAAATTGTTCAGAAGACATGAACAGACATTTCTCCCAAGAAGACATACAGATGGTCAACAGACACATGAAAAGATGCTCAGTATCACTTGGCATCAGGGAAATGCAAATCAAAACTACAATGAGATATCACCTCACAACTGTCAGAATGGCTAAAATCAATAACACAAGAAACAGTAAGTGTTGACAAGGATATGGAGAAAAAGGAACCTTTGTGCACTGTTAGTGGGAATGCAAACTGGTGCAGCCACTGTGGAAAACAGTGTGGAGGCCCCTCAAAATTTTAAAATAGAACTACCTTATGATGTAGCAATCGCATTACTAGGTATTTACCCAAAAAATACAAAAATGTTAATGATGTAATGTATAGTGATTAACATAACAATAAAAATTTAAAGAAATACAAAAATGCTAACATTTTTGCAATAAACATGGGGGATATGTACACACCCATGTTTATTGCAGCATTATTTACAACATCCAAATTATGGAAGCAGCCCAAGTGTCCACTGACTGATGAATGGATAAAAAAGATGTGGCATATATATAAATGGAATGTTACTCAACCATAAAAAAGAATGAGATATTGCCATTTGCAAAAACAGACACCGCTCACTGTCCTTTTCTACTTCTCAAACAGATTTTCCCACCATAGTTCATGAAACTATGTGTACTATATTAGTCTGCTAGGGCCGCCATAACAGAATACCACAGAATGGGTAGTTAGCAACAGAAATGTATTTTCTCACAGTTTTGGAACCTGGAAGTCCAAGATCAAGATGCCTGATGGTTTGGTTTCTCCTGAGGCCTCTCTTGGCTTGTAGATGGCAGCCGTCTTCTTCTTGTATCCTCACATGGCCTTTTCTCTGTGCATGAGCGTCTCTGGTACTTCTTCTTCTTCTAAGTAGTCTCTGCAGTGGTCAGTGGAGACCTGCTCACATGCAGGAGAGAAGTCTCTTTGGCAGGTCAAGGCACTAGTGAAGAAGATGAAGTAGTGGGTCTGTCTATAGTGGCTACCTATATGGCTCAGGAGGAACGAAGGCTAAAGGAAAAATCCTGGTGTTGACAGGGTTCTCACTTCTCTACTAGCCTGTTACTAGACACAACACTGAAACTTAAGTGCGTAGGATTGAGTTAATCATGCTTCTCGGTTCACTCTTCACTACCCTTATTATTTGTAGCTCTTGGTTTTTTATTTTTTCTCACATCGTTTATTCCTATTGCTACTTTCATTCTCTCCTCCTCAATAGTATCTCTAATGCATTTAACATGGTTCCTTAGACAGGTATATACTTCTGAAAGACATATACTGTTTTGTGTATGTTTTAAATGGGAGCCTGTAGGGCGCTTGGGTGGCTCAGTTGGTTAAGCTCAGGTCATGATCCTGGAGTCCCGGGATCGAGTCCCACATCGGGCTCCCTGCTCAGTGGGGAGTCTGCTTCTCCCTCTGGCCCTCTTCCCTCTCGTGCTCTCTATCTCTCATTCTCTCTCTCTCAAATAAATAAATAAAATCTTTAAAATAAATAAATAAATGGGATCCTGTAAACACTGCTTTTGTTAGTCAACAAAAGGACATGGTGTTGAGAAACTTCATTCTCTAAAATCAAAGACTGTCAGAACATTTAGTGTTTGAAATCTTATCAATAAGACTGAAACATTAGACTTTTCCCTGAAGGATCTCAGTAATTCCAATGCAGAGAAGCAGCCAGGTAAGTAACTTAGGTAAAAGTTTTCTGGAAACAACAGTCTGTTTTTATTTTAACTGAGTAGTTTTCAAGGAAACGTGACCCCTAGTATGCTTGTTGGCCCAGGCCTGATGTTAACCCCTTTACATACAGTTTTGCATTTCTTCTTGAATTTTCTCTTATGGAACTGCTTGAGAATTTTCTGGGATACATTTTCTGAAGTAGTACTGCTGAGTTCCAAGGTATACTGCCAGAATTTTGCTAAGTACTACCAGAATAGTAGCTCCAATTTATAAAGTTGCCAGCACTTGGTATTATTATCTGCTTTCAAATATTATCCAATTTGATGGGTATAAAGTGATATTCCATTTTTGCTCTGATTTATATTTCTTTGAGCATAAGTGAAGTCAAGAATATTGTCTGTGTCGATTGCATATTTATTTTACTTCCATGATTTGCCTATCAACATTCTCTCTCCCTTTAAAAAACTGGGCTTTTCCGTCTTTATACAAATAAAGCATAAGAGCTAGTCTTTACCTTGTTATGATTTAAGCAGAAATAATTTATAGTTAAGCAGAAATTAGAGAACAATGGAGTGCTATATACTATGTGGTACTTCCTGAGAACGTGAAAGTGTACAAGATAATCCCTTGAGACTAGAACCATCATGGGTTGTTTTTAGAGGCAATTGGGAGACATTTGGAAGTATAGGGAAGAGGAAAGTGATGGAGGAGAGACAACATTCCATACTGTGGCAGGCAGCATGGACAAATGCCAGAGGAAGAAAGGTAGGTGGTAGTCCAGAAAAAGCAGGAAGACCAGAGTCAGTGGAGGTATGTTTGGGGTAGTGGTAATTAAATTTGGATAAATAAGACTTAATTGGTAGGAGAGTCTAGTAGGTTCCCGAGTAGAGAAGTAACATGGCCAAAAGGGGTTGCTATTATTTGAATGTGGTGTTCCCCTCCCTCCACCAAAGGACATATTGAAATTCTAACCCCAAAGATGAAAGCATTAGGAGGTGCGGTCTCTGGCAGATGCTCTGCCCTCATGAATGGGGTTAGTGCCTTTGTAAAAGAGGACCCAGAGGCATCCCTTGCCCTTTCCACCATGTGAGAACAGGGTGAGAAGGAGTCTGCTATGAACCAGTAGGAGGGCCCTAACTTTACCATGCTGGGCTATGATCCTGGACTTCCCAGCCTCCGAAACTGTGAGAAACAAATTTCTGTTGTTTATAAGCTACCCAGGCTGTGGTATTTTGTAGTAACAGCCTGAATGGACTGACAGCAGTATTTTAGAAAGATCTGACTTTTCTCTTGACAAAAGGATTGTGAAAGTAGGTCAGTGATTAGCAGAGATTGTAAGTAAAAAGTGATTATTTGAACTGAATGGAAAGTAGGTACTGAGGTGTAGCATTGGAACTGAAAAATAAAGGATAATTAGAAATATTTAAGAACTAAAAAGGATTTGGTGATACTAAATAAGCAATGGAAGGGCATTCTGATTACTGGGAAAATGAAGATGATATTTTCTAAAATAGGAATAGTTTGGGAAGGAAAATAAGCAACAGAGGAAGAACATAAATTACAAAGGTGTTATATTTTAATTTCTTTATAGGATGTAGGGGAAGAACATATTATTCACATATTCAGGATTTTTTTCTGTTACTTTTCCCCTATTTCTATATTTTCTTTCTTTTTAAATCATTCTTTCTACACACAAACTCCCATTAATCAGCAAGCACCATTTAACAATTTCTCTACAGTCCCTCAACTCCTGAAAAACACCAACTAACCTTTGTAAAACTTGCCATGTTTTTATGATACTCCAACACTATATTCAAAAATGGTGACTCAACCAGATGATACATTTTATTATAGTGATCGATTCATACATGGTTTGCTGAATGCATCTATGTTGTAGGCTTTTTGGCTAATACGATTTGTTAAAACCCTCTCAGCAAAGTGCTGTTACAATGACCATCTTCTGGGACTTGGGAATAGCCTTATTATACAGAACTTAATGTTACACACTAATAGCATTTATTAGAATGGAATTCTGTATGTATTATTCCAACATCAGCTTGGCTTTTTTAGTCTCCTCACAGCATGAGACTTTAGTAATTATGCTAATGTTAGCTGATTCATGAGGACAACTTCCTAAAGTGCACTTAATTAACTTGGAGATTTTGTAAACAGCTGTACATGTAGGTTCTGCAAATTGTAGGGATATGTCAATCTGACATGTGTATAGTCTGCATTCCTAACCTCATCACTTTTACTAAAGCTGAAAACAATAAGAAGCTCAGGTCTGGCACCGCTTGAAGCAAATGCTCGAGCAAGACTCTGGGAAATGTCACTGTAGCCTATCTGAAGATGGGGACCTTCGGATTCCTCCAGTCTGCGTCTGTGGAGCCAGCTGAGTTAGGTAGATTGTTGCCTTTCAAGTTGGTATGAGGGAAAATGCTAGTTTGTTTCTTTAGCAAAGGGAATGGTTTTTTTTTAGAAAAGATTTTATTTGTTTATTTGACAGAGAGAGAGACAGCGAGAGAGGGGACACAAGCAGGCGGAGCGGGAGAGGGAGAAGCAGGCTTCCCACTGAGCAGGGAGCCCAACGCGGGGCCCGATCCCAGGACCCTGGGATCATGACCTGAGCTGAAGGCAGACGCTTAATGACTGAGCCACCCAGTCGCCCCAAAGGGAATGATTTTTCCAACATGTTGCTACAATATGTTTTTCTCCCTGGGTTTGTTGGTACCATTGGCCAATATTGCTCTTTAGGGGACTTTTCTGCAAGTCATATTTCACATCCATAAACTCCATTAGCTCTGCTTCCCTTCAGTTCCGGTGGCTGGGTTGATTTGATAGTTGAGTGACTCATCACCCTTGTTTGAATGGAAATCACCTGATATTTTACTTTCGACATTTTATTAAAATCTCATAATCCCCTACAAGTGAGAAGTAATATTCATATACATAGGACATTTAACCAAGACTAACAGTGCCGTGCAAGACTTTAACACACACACACAAATTGAAAAGGTAAGTTAATCACTTCAGGGCCAGGACCAAACTAATCAAAATAGAAGAAAGAAAGATCAAGAGAGAATGGAAGAAAAAGCCCTACTATATAAATTAGGAGAAATACCAATCACACAAAACTAATGACAACAGAGAACAGGGATGGTTTTGAAGTAATCTTCTTACTACTGGGTAAGATCACACTCTCAGATAAGTCCTAGAAACTAAGCTAGGGATTTGTTTATGGTTTCTCAAGGGTCCTGGCAAGGTCTTTTCCCCTCATTAATTTAAGCCACAATCCTGGGTACAATCTCTTTGGGAATTAGCTAGATTACATCTAAAGATAATCAGACATTTATTGCATAGCCTTTTCTTTGACTTCAATCGTCAGAACCTCTTCCCCAGCCTCTGCAGAAAGAGCCATGCTGATGATGAGGGATTGGCAAGTAGTTCCTGTGGGTAAAGCTGCCCTTCTAATTGACTGGGGCATTTCTTCTGCTGTAATAGAATTTGCTCTACATTCAGAGCTGTCCTGTGTTTTCTCTGATGGCTCTCTTCCTTTATTTTCATGTTCTCTTCCTTTACCCTCTCCTTCTTCGGAATTTTCACTTGCTTTCTGGAAGAAGCAGTTACAAAGAATTGGTTTTGAGATCATAATAAAGGACACTGGAGTCTTTTGATTAATATACAATGGCTAAGGATCACTACCAAGACAAAGACTGTCTGAATGAAGTTAATGTGGCAATCATGTCTGCCTTGCATTTGACCATCATTTGACAGCTTTCTGATGTGCTGAAGAATGAAGCTGAGCTGTCACATTTGACTTAACAGAGTAATTCTGGATTGCATTTTTGTCCCTGACAAGGAATTTTCTTCCCATTGGTCCTCACGCTCTCTGAATTATTAGACGTAGTGCTCAGGATTCCTTGCTTTTGCTTTAAAAATATGTACTTATTTATTTTAGGAAGATGAAATTTTAAATATTTATTTTCTAATAAAAATTGTTAACCAAATGCCATAAAAATACTACAGAAAGTATGGTTTTCCTGCTGCATAAGCTCATGGGAGAACCTCAGGGAGAAACTCATCTCTCTTTCCTCTTACAGTCTCTTCCACTTGTCTCATGGGTGCTTGAGCTATATGGTTTTAGAAACTATTATGCTTAGTATCATCTGTAGATATTTCATAGCAAAAAACATACTATGCTCTTCACTGATGATGCTTCAGGTCAGTTTAAGAGAGGTTTGTACAAGGTATGAATGTGCACATGTAAAATTGAGAAACTTATTTAATACAATGACCCATATTTCTTTACCCCATTAATCTTTTACATAAATTATTACTTCTATGCTGATTAAATGAGGCATTTGGTTTATACTGTATTGCTAATTTTCACCACAGTATTTCTGTGTGGAAAGGAAGAGGCAAGTTTTAGTCTCTTGAGTGTGACTGATTTATAATATTTGCTTAACGATCTTCTGAAAGATCCACAGCCACCCATTTCTTACAGTTTTAGAGATAACATGACTAGATTCAGAAAACCTGAATCCCTGTTCTGTTTTTGATATCTGTCCTCATAGGCTTATTACAAGAATCAAAGAAATACGAAAATCAAGAGAGAAAAATAATAACATTTGAGTATCTTGAAATTTCTAGGAATTGAGAGGCAGCTCAGTGTAGGCCTAGAAGTCTGAGTACCTAGGTAATAGTTTTTGCTCTGTCACTTTTTGTGATCTTATCCAAATAAGTTGATCTGGAGCTCAGTTTCTTCGTCTATAACAAGAAGTTATTTTTGGCTACTAACATTTGTGATATATAAGTGACAGAATATTTGTGAAAATATTTATTGGCTCATTGGTAAAATGTGTTATATATTTATAAGTATGTATGTGTGCTTATACATATGCAATTGATTCTCATTTTTCTTGGTAGTTTTGTTCTATAAAGCTGCCACAAACACAGAATTAGCAAATACTGAACCATTGCTCCTAGGGATAATGCAGAATTTGGTTCCTATGAGCCTCTGGCCAAATTTTTGTCAACAAATCAATATATAACCTTGTTTTATGTGTATTTCTGTTTAGAGACATTTATTTAATATATTCCGTTGATCCATTATATTGAACTCATGGCCCATAGCACTGTAACTCATGCTTGAATGAAGCTTATCTAACACATGTCTTTTCTCTGTAAGGGACATCAGAGCATTTTTGTGCTTAGGAACACTAGACAACACTTCAGCTCTATGCAGTACAAATATGAGAAAAACATTGCACTTAAATAGACCATGAAAAGGTCATTTTTTTACAGTGTGAGAACTGAAATAAGAAGGTAGAGTGTCTTCTTATTCATCTTCAGCTGGGAGCATGTGCATTGGGCAACTTAAACTTTTCACTGCTTTGAACATAAGTATGTTTGCAAATGACTACATTGAGTACTGACTTCGGGTTTACAAAGAAATTTCTGTAAGTAGGTAGCTATGCAAATATACAGAATGTACAAATAATGAGAGTTGAATATATTTGTGTATACATATGTATTAAAAACATCTATAATAAACAACAGAGATTAAATGTAATGATATTTGAGGATACAGTTTAGATAATAATAATTTGCTATAAATAAAGTAGTAAATAGTCACATTAGATACATCCAAACTATCCCAGTGTCTGAAAAGAATTAAAGTAGAAGCTTGTCTGGGTAAACTTAGTCCAGTGGTCTGTTACAGCCCTCTGTCCACTCTGTCTTATTACCTGAATGGTTTGTTCTCTCTTCAATTTGAGTAGTCTTGTAAGTCCTGCTTTTCCTGTGCCTCCCAGGAAAGCTTTAAACATTTTAGGTATCTCTTGTTTTGGTGGAAGGAGAAAGGCAAGTCCTTTTCTTGGAGAGGTTGCCTCTGTGGCTGGAGCCTTCTTTAGAAGCACACTGTGGATAGAAGAAAAGGCTACTTTATTTTTTAATTTTTTTAAAGATTTGATTTATTTATTTGAGAGAGAGAGAATGAGAGATAGAGAGCACAGGAGGGAAGAGGGTCAGAGGGAGAAGCAGACTCCCTGCTGAGCAGGGAGCCCGATGTGGGACTCGATCCCGGGACTCCAGGATCATGACCTGAGCCAAAGGCAGTTGCTTAACCAACTGAGCCACCCAGGCGCCCGAGAAAGGCTACTTTAGATAGTACTATAAGAATTCTGGAAAAACCTACCAGACACTAAGATTTCTCCTAATCTGTGAAGTTTTCAATGGATTGTTGCACAAACAGTTGTTCGTTAAATGCACCTCATGGAGAAAGTTTATCACTGCTCAATCTCTAATGGGGTTTTAAAGGTCATACCTGGCTTTCTTCTTGAGGAGCTTTTCAGAATCTGGATAATGCACTAGAATTTGTTGGAAGGTCTTTTTATCCAGAGTTAAAAGATTGGCAAACCCATGGGCTACCACATTGGCAGTTCGACGATTTCCTCCTCTTGCTGCTAGAAGGCTAAAAGAGGAGAAAAGTGAATCTTTACCACCAGTTTCACTCTTCTACCAAGATTTTTTAAAAATAGGTATCAAATATTTTAACCATTTATACTCCTTTGGAAAGGTGAAGGTGAGAGTTCAGATGATTGTATGGAGGAAGTTAGATGTGGTGATGGAAGTGGTAATAGGTTTCAACATGTTTTGTATTAAATTCCCATCTCACATGAAGGACTTGTAGCCATCAGTGCCCCATGAGAATCTCCATTCCAGATTCCAGAAGCTCATAGTCTCTTTGGACAGGGTATCCTCTATTTGCTCCTCCAGATTCACTTTTCATCTTCCCCATCCTCTTTGCTCCCCAGAAAACTGACCTCCATAGGCTTGTCCTCTGACTTTCATTTGAGTGTAGCTAATGGGAACTATCACTAAGAAACTGGAAAGCAGGAGGAGTGTGGTGTTGGAACATTTATTCCTCTGTTCACTCTTTGCTAGGCCTTAGGTTAGCAGTAGCCACAGTTCTTTACTAAAATTCACAGCTTCACAGGTGGTCATCTTCTAGAAGTATGACTCCCACAGCTCTTTCTTGGTTCTGGTAATGTGCCCTCTCCTTTAGGCCTAGCTGTAGAAAACTCCCTTGCTATTGCTAGCTTCAGGATGCATTACCATCCCTTGTTGGATACACTTAGATTTTTCTTGCAATTTCCTTCTATTGACTTCTGTCAATAATTCATTTATTAAATTACCTTGTTTGAGTGTACCTTCTGTTTTCTGCCTGGGCCCTGTCTGATACAGCCCTGACATCAAATCTTAATGATGTCCTGGTTATATCTGGTGAATCGAATCTCTTCTCCTACTTAACTCCCAAATCATCTCATTTCTCAATATTGTAAACTGCTCTGTAGTATAGTCATTCACATACAACTTCCCACTTCAAATGTCAGTGAATTCTGGGCTTTATATCTCTTAGAGATATAGCTAGGCATTTGTATTTGGGAAGTGACCAATAAGTAGTTGGTGAATAAATGAACATACAAATGAATTTAAAAAATGGTTAAAAATTATATCATTCACCAATAATCTGGAAAATAAGGGTTGGTATATAAAACCAAGACAAGAAAAAACAAATTTAAATGTTTAAAAAAAAAAACACTACAAGCTCTGCATTGCCAAGGTAACACAATGTATTTAATCTCTTGGAGTCAACCAGTTAGGAGAAAATAGTTGTGTTTTTTTCCTTCGTGTGTGTGTATGTGTATGTGTGTGTGAAAGAGAAGGCTCACATTAATAAAAACACAATCTCTAGGGATAGAAAGAACAGAGAAAGCAAGTTGGCAATAGGAATGTTCATACTTTCACAGCCCTGCCTTTGGGGGGCAATGATGTGTGAGAAGTTGCATGGGTCCTATGCCTAAAGATTTGTATTAGACAATATGAGCTTCTCTGACTGTTGCAGAAAAACGAACATTATGACTGGCTGTTAATTGATAAGAAACTAACTCAGGGTTTCAGCTCTCACATGTAAAGAGCTTAAAAGTTGTCACTTTTGTTCTTGTTATAAAAAAAAAAAACCTGGAACAAACTGGAAACCAATAACTTTTCTTGGATCTGTCAGAGAATTGAGGACACGGTAAACTCCCACCCAAATGTGGAGAGATAGGTGAATCCAGAAAGCCACAGCCAGACCTACTTACCTGAAACAGAAGGCCTGGAGCTATAACTGGTTCAAACATTTAAATGGTAATTTTGACAAACTATTAGGGTGACAGTGGATTGTCAAGAAACTCTCAGGGGTCACAATTATGGGGAAACTGATACCTGTATGGGTTTATCCTTGAGAAACCCACCATGTTCTCAAGATTAACAGCCAATAAAGATCTGCTTGTGGCTCTGGCAGTGGAAGGGAATGATTAATTATCATAAAATACACCCAGAGCTTATTTGTTCTCCATAACAAAGGGCTGCTATCTAGGCAAAAAGACTATCAGAACCCCATACCACCTGAAGGAAAAGTGTTTCTCCCATCCCAGACCCCTTTAGCCTTCCTGTCTTACTTAAGGGGGATGGGAAGCCAAGAAACACTTGTAAAGGTCACATCCCAGGCACAGATCCACTAAAAGACTGAGATTTAATTATAAGATTATAGATCTCCCTCATATCTTATCATTGTATCAATGGGGCTCTTGTGTAATAACAGTGGATTATAACTGCAGGATGCAGACTTTCTCTGAGGAAGTGTACTTAGGGAAGGCCAAAGTCAAAAGGGGAGATAGAAACAGGGGCATTTTAAAGAAATTTGGAAGTTCTGGCACCTAGAGCTACAGCAAACATTAAACACAGTCCCAACTCCTAGCCAGATTAACATAAAACCTCACGCTAAAGACCTATCTGCCTCAGTTCCTATTAGCAATTACATCAAGTACAACTTCCAACAAAAAATTATAAAGCACACTAAAATAAACAAGAAAAACATAGCCTTGTGAGACAAAGAAAGCACTAGAACCAGACTGAGATATGACACAGATATTGAAATGCTCAGAGAATTTAAAATGACTATGATTAATATGTTAAAGGATCTAATGGAAAAAGTAGACATCATATAAGAATATTTGGATGGGAAATGAAAGGAGAGAGAAAGAAATTCTAAGACAATTCAAAAGGAAAGATTAGAAATCAAAAACACTGTAACAGATGAAGAATAACTTTGCTGGGCTCATCAGTGGACTGCAACATGGCCAAGAAGATAGATGAGCTTGAAGATAGGTCAGGAGAAAGTTCCCAAACTAAAATGCAAAGAGAAAAAAAGAATGAAAAAAACCTCAACAACCTGCTCCCAAACATCAAAAACTGTAGGACAATTTCTCAAAAAGTATAAATAGACATGTATCTACTGTGTGTACATATACAGAAAATATATACATAGCATACAACATTCTTTAATATTATAAAAAATACTTGAAGTAATCATGGCCAAGGAATTTCCAAAATTAATGACAGACACTAAACCACAGATCCAGGAAGCTCCGAGACTACCACACACAATAAATACCTACCCCTGACAGTTGTGTTTTATTCCTTTTTTTTGAAATCCAAGTGCCTGACCTAAGCTTGATTGCCATTTCAAAGAGGCATCCACTTCAAAGATGCCGACCTTAATTAAACACATTGCTAGCCACCCAATTATATAAAGAGCCAGGCTGCCTTACCCCACTGAGGCTCCTTTGTTTTAGAGATCTTGATTGATAACTGACCATTGGGCTAGCTTGTTTTTTTCACTTCTCATACTTTAAATTCCTGCTCTTATGTTTTAAATTCACCAATAAAGAGTGAGCCCACAAAATCCTAGGCCCCCATTCTCAACCCCAATAAAAACAGAACCCCAGGCCTGTGCACTCTTTCTCTGTGACCTCGCTGTGTGGCCCCAGGTGGGCTGTGTGATTTTTGAGGTCTTGTAAGTAATAAATCTATATATTTTTAAGGTTTCCTGATGATTGTTGCTGAAGGGCATCTTATAATTTTTTTTTTAAGATTTTATTTATTCGACAGAGAGAGAAAGTGAGAGTACAAGCAGGGGGAGTGGCAGAGGGAGAGGGAAAGCAGGCTCCTTGCTGAGTAGGGAGCCTGTAGTGGGGCTTGATCCCAGAACCCTAAGATCATGACCTGAGCTGAAGGCAGACACTTAACCAACTGAACCACCCAGGTGCCCCAGTATCTTACAGTCTTTATAAAAACCAAAAGGGCCAGTCCAACCACAACATTGGTAGGTTTAGATTGGCACAAAACACCCATAAGAGGAACAAGGATAATAATCAGCAGACTTGTCATGAGAAGCCATGCAAGTAAGAAGAGAGGGGAGTGAAATATAGTGTTGACGTTCCTAACAGATTAGATCATAATTGTTCTCACCACAAAGAAGAAATTATAATTATGTGACATGATAGAGCTTAGCTAATGCAGTGGTGGTAATCATATTGCAATATATATGAATTTATAAAACCAATATGTTGTACACCTAAAACTTACACAATATTATATGCCAATTATGTATTTCAATAAAAATAGTAAAAAAAACAAGAAAGAAAATCAGCAAGCTAGAATTCTATGTACAGTGAAATTACCCTTCCAAGGTGAAAAAGGACAGAGATTTTCTTAGAAAAATAAAAGCAGAGGGAATTCAACATTTGTTCACCTACCCTGCAAAAATGTTGAAAGAAGTTCCGCAGGAAGAAAGAAAATAATGTAGGTTAGAAATTCAGGTCTACATAAAAAGGGGAAGGACATTGGAGAAGCAATAAATAGAGGTAAAATAAAACTAAAATCTTTGTTTTTCTTTTTTTTAAAGATTTTATTTATTTATTTAAGAGAGAGAGAATGAGAGACAGAACACAAGAGGGAAGAGGGTCAGAGGGAGAAGCAGACTCCCCGCTGAGCAGGGAGCCCGATATGGGACTCGATCCCGGGACTCCAGGATCATGACCTGAGCCGAAGGCAGTCGCTTAACCAACTGAGCCACCCTGGTGCCCAAAATCTTTGTTTTTCTTATTCTTAATTGATCTAAAAAATAACTTTAAATAATAAAGTAGTAATGCTTTGGGTGATTATAGCAAATGGATAAATGAAATAAATGACATCAATGTCTTAAAGGGCTGCTACAGAAGAATTGGGAATATTGTGTAAGGCTCTTGCTCTGTAGGTAGTGTTTTGTGGAGGTAGACTTAGATTAGTTGAAAATGTATATCCCAAACTCTAGGGCTACCACTAAAATGTCTTTAAAAGAAGTATAATTGACATACTAAGAGAGGAGAGTTGAATGCTCAGTTGAAACCAGATAAGGCAGAAAAAAAGAGGAAAAAATCCTAATGTTAGGCCACCTTAAGGAATCAAACAGGGCCTCTTACCAGCACTTCTTATTAAACTTAGGTCCAGGACTATCCAGGCCACTTAAAAATGAAATTTCTCCCTCAAGACAGAAAGTAGATATTTGGAATCCATAAATGTTGACCATGTTAATGTCTACTTATTTTGTTTGGTGATTTCACATTTTAAATTTCTTGTTCCATGGCAAAAACACTTTTTTCTTCCTTCCTTCCTTCCTTCCTTCCTTCCTTCCTTCCTTCCTTCCTTCCTTCCTTCCTTCCTTTCT
Source organism: Callorhinus ursinus (assembly GCF_003265705.2). Classification (NCBI taxonomy): domain Eukaryota; kingdom Metazoa; phylum Chordata; class Mammalia; order Carnivora; family Otariidae; genus Callorhinus; species Callorhinus ursinus. The sequence goes on from NW_027397067.1 coordinate 34,860,899, forward strand.
TTCTTTCTTTTTTTCTTTTTTTCTCTTTCTTTCTCTCTCTCTCTCTCTCTTTCTTTCTTTCTTTCTTTCAAGAGAAAGGGGCAGAGAGACAGAGGGAGGGGGAGACTCTTAAGCATGCTCCACACCCAGCTCAGAGCCTGACATGGGGCTCAATCTCATGACCCTGAGATCATGACCTGAGCTGGACACTTAACTGCTGAACCACCCAGGCAACCCCCCAAAAACTTATTCTTTAGTCCTCTCCTGAGGTTCTTCCCAAGACAAGCTTTGCTTTCACATTCTTTTTTTTTTTTTTTTAAGGAAGAGGAATGAATTTTACCTTATCTGCCTGCCTATCTATTTATTTATCTATCCATCCATCCAACTTCCTATCTTCTTACTTGTCTCTCTATGAAATGGATGTTGGTATTTGAAGGACAATGATAGAATGAGCCTATTTCATTTACATTCCTGTTGTCTTGTGCACAGGGTAATCCAGTAGTTAGGCAGGGCTAGATGGCACTGGGAAGCTTAATTTGGGCCTAAGACTGTCTCTGTGTGTGTCAGACAATGAGAGCAGAGCGGAAATAACATATTTAAATGTCAGGTTATTTTGAGATTTCTCAAGCTTTAATTAAACTTGCCTACAGGTTACACGTTTAGAGTGCTTGATGAGTTTTTGAACGGAAGAAATAGTCTGTTTGCCAGATGGATTTTGCCCAAACTCTCTCAGCAACGTTTAAAATAGCCTCTTTTTTTTCTTCTGTCCAAAAAATGCTTCTCCAGCATTCTACCAATGGAAAGTTTCATGCATTAAATAGCTTAGTAAGAAGATCCCTAAATATTCCCAACCTTATATAGTTTCTGAAAGCATGTATTAGAGGATAAATAGTTGAGGTTAATGATAAGTGTCTGCAGGTCAAAAAATAGCGAATAGAGCAATGGCCCAGGAAAAAAAGGAATGGATTCTAATTTTAGATCCACCTCTGTGTGCTGTGACCTTAGACAATAACTTAAAGACCTTTTTGATTTTCACTCCAATCATGTAAGTATTTATTAAGCACCTACCATGTATTCAATGCAGTGAGTTAAAGTATGGCAAAAGAAGAATTATTGAAGTCTAGTATGGTTTTTTGGAAAGAATACAGACTTTGGAACCAGATAACTCTACCATTTATTATGTGCATTTCTAAGCAGGTTACTTAATCACTCTTTTAGGAAACAAGGCCATCTTTTACTACCTACTATAAGTATCTGATTATCTTTAGGGAGAAATAGGTGTTTATAGACTACTGATAATTTAATTATGAAGAAGGCACTATTAGGTAAAATTCCTGGCTGAAAAATTTTAAACCCTAATTTGTGGTATGTAACTGTAATAAGTAATAATAAATATAACTTTGTATTACTTGGAGTTCTCCAGAAAAACAGAACAAATAGGATATATACAGAAAGGAGATATTTGGAATCCATAAGAAGAGATTTATTATGGGAATTGTTATGGAGACTGAGAAGTCCTACAATCTGCCATCTGCAAGCTGGAGACCAAGGAAAGCTGGTGGTGTCATTGGACTGGGGGGATGAGGGGGAAACCTATAGGATAAATACAGGTCTAGGTCTGAAAGCCCAAGAACCAAGAGTGTTGATATCTGATGGCCAAGGGCAGGAGAAGAAGGATGTGTCAGCTCAAGCAGAGAGCGCAAATTAGCCTTTTCAGTACCTCAGTACCTCAATAGATTGGATGATCCCACCTGCATTGGTGAGGGTGATCTTCTTCACTCTATTCAAATGCTAATCTCTTCCCTAAACACCTCCACAGACACACCCAGAAACAATGTTTTATCAGCTATCTGGGCACCTCTTAGCCCAGTCAAGCTGACACATAAAATTAACCATCACAGTACTAGTGGTACTATACACAGCAGTAGTGTGTGGATAAGTGAGTGAAATCAGTTGTGTGAATGTCAGAGAGAGAAGGTATATTCAGGATGAGAGGACCTATATGTGCAAAACTCTGTAAATGTCAGGAATAAATAGTGACATGGAGATCATATATGCGTGTACATGCACATATACATATATATGCACATTATGCATATATAATATACATATATGTGATATATATAAATCACTGAGAGCTAAAATATTGATATAGTCCCCAGTCTGTCATTCATTCTCAGCTTTTTTCCAGAGTTGCCACATATGGCATCATAAATTGTGCACTGCATACATAGACTATGTGACTGGAGCTCCCTGGACTTGTGCAGTGCACAGCCTGCACAGCCCTTTTTAGCAGAGCTAGCATATCCAGAAAGCATTCACACAGATAAGTAGAACGTAGAGGGGTATAAATTGGGCATAAATTGAATGGAAGAGCAAAAGAAAAACAAGAATGGAGACATAAATGGGATTCATATACAAATGAAAACTTTGCCATAAGAGGGTTTCAAATTTGACTCTTAGTCTTTTATATCTCAAAAGTGGATGAATTCTTAGCTTTAAGAAAGATAAAAATGTCTCTTGAAGGGCTTACTAGAGTGACTACATGTAAATGGTGAACATCATCCTCATATTTTTATGATAGATGCAAAAATAAGTTTGCTAAAACTGTGATATGGTCCTCATTAAAGGCTGTGTTTCACTCCAAGTCCAGTTTAGTGAGAATAATTCTGTAGGTGAGGAGGGGCATCAGTATGATGCTTTCCAGGTAACTTGCCCTCTCTTTGTTGTATCTAGAATATACAGAGAACAAATAATCCCTCTTAAACATTGCCTTTCTCAGTTGGACTTTTGATAAAGAGTGTTTCTATATGAGTTTGATATTGTACAGAACATTATACCTTAGAGGCCTATCATGTGGGAGAATATGAGGAATTCACTGTATAAATTGAAAAGAAAAAAAAAATTAGAGATAAAATAGGAGTTTGTAGAAGTACCATACTCCATAATGAGCTAGATATGATGCTAAGTTCTGGGGCTATACAGATGATTAACATCTGCCCATAAACCGTTTATAATCTAAGAATGGGATAAATGTGGGTGAGGATTGTCAGACTAGCAAATATAGTAATACTACGAGCTAATATTTTTGAAGGCTTACTATGAGTCAGGTATTTTTCTAAGTTTTCTTTTTTTTAAAGATTTTATTTATTTATATATTTTGGAGAAAGAGAGAGTGAGAAAGAGAGTGTGAATGGGGGAGGAGCAGAGGGAGAGGGAGAGAAAGAGAATCTCAAACACTCCATGCTGAGTGCAGAGCCTAAGGTGGGGCTCAATTTCAGAACCCTGAGGTCATGACCTGAGCTGAACCCAAAGTCTGACCCTTAACCGACTGAGCCTCCCAAGCACCCCCTAAGTTCTTTTTTATGTATTAATACATATAATGCTTTCCAATCCTAAGGGGTAGTTATATTTTTTTATTAATCCATTTTGACTGATGAAGAAATGAAGTCTCAGCTGAGTAACTTCCTCAGAGTCACACAGCTCATAAGTTGTGGAACTGGGATGCAAACCCATACAGATTTCTTAAACAGATAAATGCAGTTCAAAATGGCAGATGCAGGGCACCTGGGTGGCTCAATCTAAGCATCTGACTCTTGATTTCAGCTCAGATGATGATCTCAGGGTCATGAGATCGAGCCCTGCATCAGGCTCCGTGCTAGCAGGGAGTCTGCTTGGGATTCTCTCTCTGCCTACCCCCCTGCCCCGCACTCTTTCTCTCTAGAATAAATTAATAAATCTTTAAAAAAAACCCCAAATGGCAAATACTTTAAAAGTAAAAAAATGAGAATGTTTCCTAAAATAAAGATATTTCTAGTTTAAAAGCATTTTTTTTCCGTGTAGAAGAATCATTTCCTAGAATAGAAATAAAACGGTCTCTGAATACTGTCGATGGAAAGAGCATCACATCCAATGCTGAGTGAGAGATTAAAACTTCAAATGTCTGTTCTCATTAAGCAAATTTCCAAGTGGATTATATTTAGAGGGCGGGAGGTTAGGTCACCTGTAGCCTTTTTCTGAGATATTCTTTTATCCTTTTCAGTGTTACTGGAAAACACTTTGTTGCTTGAAAATTTTTACCACTTCACTAAAAATAAATCCTAACAAAACTTTTGTAGGTGAGCAAATATCAGAAGATGTTCTAGTGTCACCTCTGCCCAAGCTGCTTGCTCTTTACAGATACTTTGATATTCATAAAACTACTGCAAGGCATACATACATACAAGGCATACATGTTAACCTAGAATTTGGTGGGTTTTTTTTTTTTGTAAAGTAGTTTGAGAAAAATCTGTGTATGTGGATTTTCGTCAAGAGTTTAGATTTCACATATACAAAACACAAAGCCCTTCTCCCCCTAGCGGTTCTTGAAAATAGAGTTGAACTAGCTGAACAATGAAGAATCTAGGTAAAAATTCTAAGGATGTGGAGAGGAAAAAAAGAATAACATGTACATTTTATTCCATGCCCTTTTTACCTATATACTTTCAAGTGTTCGGGAGAATACTCTGCGATTGATACTCTGGTTAGAAAATACCATATCCAACAAACTATATACTAGCTTATTAAGCGTTTCTTTGGAGTCAGAATAGCTAACAATGACATATATTAATGACCATGTCAGTCTGGTGATGTAGGTTCTTACCTAATACCTACTGACAGAATCACTGAGGTCCAGAATCAGGGAAGTGACTTATTCAAAAACAAAACTATGAGTTTCATTGTTGAAATTCAAATGTAAGACCGGAGCTGACTAATCAAGAGACCTTTTTTTCACACTTGAACTCTAGTGCTGCCAGTGAAGTCATTGGTATTATTTTAATGACACATATTTACTTGCCCATGGACATTAGAAAAAATAAGGGAGGAAGCCAGTCAGGCTGGCATGATAAACTATGCCAAAGTCTGTCAGAATCTTGACTCTCTTCCTGCTGTTCCAAATGTTGGTAAGGAACCTTGATTTTCATAGAATTAGAGACACTGGACAAAGTTACTTTAGGAGGTGTCCTTAGGATATGTGGATACATGTTTTAACGATGGTACTGAAAATATAGTTGTTTACAGGAATACTGTGAAACTTAGATGAGGTTTGCTTTTTGCTCTAAACAAAAAGGCGCTACACAATCAAAGAGATGGTCTACAAAAGGATGTAGTGAAAATACATAGGCAAACATGGTGTAGAGGGAAAAAGAGGTTTAGAATTATTTTTCAAAATTTTTGGGCTTTTCACTATGATACAAGGTAAATATCAAAAAAGCTTTCTCAGAATGGGTGATTTGACCAATAAAATTGATGAAATGTCAGAATTTAAATATTTTAAATGAAAACCACATTATTTAAAATATATAAGAATACATCAATGCCTAAATTCTACTCAATAACCTGCTATATATGATGAAAAAAGGGTGATGAAAAAAGAAATACAGAAGGTAAATAAATGATCACATTTATGAAAATAAATAGGTCCATAGAAAATTAATTCATTTAGAAAATATTTATTGCTGACCTATTATTTTCCAGGCACTATTTAGAGAAATGCAAATTAAAACAACCTATTAAAATGCAAAACCAATGAGAATAATAAAGCCAGTGACGTTAGGGAAAAATAGCTATACATCGCATGTTGTATTGTAAATTGATTCAATTTTTCTGGAAAATAATCTGCCCATATATTACAAGAATTATAGAAATGTTTCTACCTTTTGACCTAGTTATTTCACTTTTGGGAATAAACCTCAAAGAAATAAAAGTAAAGTAATTTTATAAAGATGAACACAGCGTGCTATTCTTAAAAATTAACTAAAAGGGCACAAGGCTGAATATGCATATTCATGACAAAAATGAATGTGTATTAGTACATTTGCAAAGATAGAAAGATAATTACATTCACTTATTTATTGAATAACTATTTATTAGCTACTATGTGGGCCAAGCACTGCCCTAAGGGCTGGGAATTGAGTGCAGAACAAACCAAATGTGGTGTCCGTTATTGTCCCCGGAAACCTGTGCCTTTGTGCAAAATAGAAAAATGTAGCTTCTCTGGGCACATGTAGTCCTGTGGGTGCAAAGCTGGGCCAGAAAATCGTTCCCATTTGCAAAGTAAAGAGTACCTGTGCGTGAAGAAGAGCACAATAGAAGAGATCATGACTCAGGAGTGGAATATGGTCCCTCACTGGTCATCTTGATGCAGAGCACAACTGAACAGCCATACACAATAGTCCTGGTGCCCACAATTTAGTGAGAAAGAAAGACATCAAAGAAATAAATGCACCAATGAGGGCTTAATTACAAAGATAAGTTCTCAGAAAGAAAGGAATATAGTCTGACAGAGCATATAGCAAAGAGAACTGGGATGTCCCTATAGTAAAGAATATAGGAAATTCTGAAAGAACTGAGATTAAGTAAAGGAGATGGGAAAATGTCCAGACAGAGGTAACAGCATGTGTGAAAAACTCCCCATGGCCATATGGCATGTGGCATATTCAGGTAACTGAAGTCTGAATTAAAGAGAGCACAAGACTGAGATGCAATGTGAAGTAGAGAGGTGGGCAGTGGCTAGCCTCTGTAGGACCTTGTAGGCCAGGATAAGAACTTTGTTCTTATTCCTAAAAACATTATAAAAGTATTAAATTGTTTTAAGCAGAAGAAGAGGGACACGATCATATCTGTGTTTCCAAAGGGTCCCTCTGGCTGCAGAGTGGAGACTGGACTGCCGAAGATGTAGATATTGGAGTGGGAAATGCAGAGTAGGCCATTGCAGTTGTCCAGTGAGAGGTGGAGGTGGTTTGGACCAAAGCAGGAACAATGGAGATGGTAAGATGCAAATGATCGGAAACATATCAAGGAGGTAAGATTGATAGGTCTCAGAGGTGCACTGGCCATGTAGGGTGAGCAGAGGGAGGTGTTAAGCAAACCTTTTGTCCCCAGTAAAAATTTTAAAGTTAACATTTTAAAGAGTTTGGTATTTGTTTCCTAGGGCTGCTTTAACAAATGGCCACAAAACCAGTGACTTACAACAATAGAAATGCATTCTCTCACAATTCTGGAGGCCGAAGTCCCAAATCAAGGTATTGGCAAGGCTGGGCTCCCTCCAAAGAATCTAGGGAAGAATCTTTTCTTGCCTCTTTCAGCTGCTGGTGGCTTCAGGAATTCCCTGGCTGTGGCTACATAATTCCAATTTCTGCCTTGGTCTTCAGATGGCCTTTCCCTCTTCCCCCTGCATCTGTGTCTTTTCCTCTTCTGTCTCATGTGAGGATACTTGTCATTTGATATAGGGCTCATCCAGATAATTAAGAATGATCTTATCTTGAGATCCTTAACTTAATTATATCTGTAAAGAGCCTTTTTTGTTTTTTTGTGTTTTTTTCCAAGTAAGGTTACATTCATAGGTTCCGGGGGTAGGGCATGGATATATCTTTGTGAGGACCACCATGAAACCACTATAGGCATTATGTGAATAATCATTTACAGATCCTACAGTAGGGACTACCGGGATTGACCTTTCTGCACACATTATTGTCTGCATGTGCCATTTGAGGAGCACTGAAATGTCTTCCTTCAGTTCCCAATAAGCTCAGGTAATTGCCAAATCCAAGGGATACACTGGTCATTTTGAAGCCTTGTACTCTGTAAGATCCTGTGTATACTCCATCTTTGGATGTAATCCATAACATTTCATCACCTGGTATTGGAATCTTTTGTTTCCTTGTCTTATCTGTTTGTAAGGCTCTTCAGGGAGGCAATTGTTTCTTGTTGGCCATTCTTGTTTACCATGTCATGCATGGCCTTCTTTGAGGCACTTCACATTATAAATTTCACTTGTTTTTATAAATCACAGTGAACTAATTAACTAAAAATTACTGAATACACCTACAAATTCTTTTTGGAAAGAGGTGGGATATCAATGAAAATCATTATTTATTGTATAGTTTTTTTAATTCCAGTTTTATTGAGAAACAATTGACATGTATCACTGTATAAATTTAAGGCATACTGCATGATGATTTGATTTACATATATCATAAAATGGTTACTATAGTAGGTTTAACTAACATTCATCTGCTCCTATAAATACAATAAAAAGAAAAGAAAGAAAAAGGAAAAAAGGAAAAAATTTTTCTTGTGATGGGAGCTCTTAGGATTTACTCTTTACTTTCCTATCTATTATACAGCAGTGTCAGCTATAGTCATGTTGTACATTACAGCCCTAGTAGCTATTTATCTTATAACCTTTTGACCTTTGTACCTTTTGACCACCTTCCTCCAATTTCTCCTCCCCCCACCCTCTGCCTCTGGTAACCTCAAGCCTTTTTTATGAATATTTTCTTTCTTTCTTTCTTTCTTTCTTTCTTTCTTTCTTTCT